>NW_014010911.1:0-560 GCF_000611645.1 Monoraphidium neglectum
GGGGGGGGGCAGAGGGGAGGTAGATGGGGCCGAGGGACGAGACGTGAGTCAGAGCCTTGGATTGTCGCGTCACCAAGCGGTGGCGCGTTCCATACAAGATGTCGTATCTCGTGACCTCACCATCACAGCAACTCCCACGTACATGCACCCCTGGACACAGACGTACACACACACACACACACACACACACACACACACACACACACACTCACACACACACGAAATCACAATCTCTCTGAATGCTCCTCTCCCTAGTGCTCCCTCATGCATCCATGTGGAAGAGCGAGCGTCCCTCTGCTGCTCACCTGAATAGCTCCACGTAGCGCCGGATCTCCTGCAGCTTGGCCCACCCAACCTGGAACAGGATGGGAAAAAGAAAAAGAAGGTCAAGGACTGCCCATCCATGCCATTTGCACCGTGCGCAACAGGCGGTTACAATGAACGGCAGCTGAAGGCCGGCATCAGTCCTTGCCACATCACGCTTCAAGTACCCGTGACTTTCAAAACAACCACACCACCCCCACTGCTCCATCGCACCACCCCCGCCTTCGGCCCCGGCC
>NW_014010911.1:961-8706 GCF_000611645.1 Monoraphidium neglectum
CCCGACCCCACCCCTCTCACCCCCAGGGGCCCAATTTCCACGGCGATGCCCTCTATGCGGGGGTCCAGTGCCGCCTTCTCTAGAGCGCTGCAAATTTGGGGGATGCTGAAGCCTGGGGCGAAGCGCCCCTTGAGCTGATCAGACACCTCACCGTCAAGCTGACGGGGCAAGGAGTGCGTGCAGCCACCAAGGGGGATGAGGAGAAGCAGAGGGACGGGGGATGAGGTGAGGCAGAGAGGACTGAGACAGTGGAGAGGCCGCCCTGCTGACAGCTGCAACGAAGGTCATGGCTCAAAGCTCCGTCACACTGTGAGCCGCGCATGTTGGTGTTCTTGATGCGCAAGCCTGCAGCCCACCAGTGATCAACTCCTGTGAAGCCAGGGCTGCACGCCCACCTTGAAGGCCAGCACAGAGCCCTTCTTGAAGCGCCGCCACGGCAGCGCAAACGCCAGCTTGAACCGCGACCACATGAGCTCGCCGCCGTCCAGGGGCTTGAACTCCAGGGGCGCTAGTGCTGCGGGGTCCATGCGCCAAGCCGCCGGGTCCCATGCCTGCTTGTCGTCCTTCTTGCCGGCCTCTGTGGCTGGGGTGGCCTCCACTGCTGCCGCCTGAGCTGTGGCGCCGTTGCCGTTGCTGCCAGCCTCCTGGTGATCGGGCTTCTCAGGCACAGTCTCAACAGCAGCGGTCTCGACAGGTGCGCCGTCGCGATCGCTGCTTGCCAAGCGCGTGGTGCGGCGGCGCGCAAGCAAAGGCAGTGGCGGTGCCACAGTCCGCGCTGGGCGAGCCGCGCGGCCTGCTAGATGAATGCGGGCGGCATGGAATTGCTTCTTGGATGCATGAGAAACACTTCGCGCGTCCTGGTTGGGGCTTCTAGTATCGTCAAGCACGCGCGCTGCCTTCCCACCTACATCCGACACAACACCCGCTGGCAACCTCAGGCACTACAACACAGAGTGCGTGGTGAGCGTTTATCTTGCATTCAAGCGCGCCTTTCACCCACCCGCGGCCCGAGACAATGATCCACCAGGCTGAGCGTTCAGCATGCTTCTTGAAGTCTGTGCACGCGAATATTGACGTTGATGAGATTATTGAGCACCACTTGTTCATTGAGTGTGTGTGAGCGCAGCCGCGCATGCTTTTAGCCACTGAAGGGCGCCGCTTTTTTGTGGCACCGGTCAGCTCATCAGCATGTTACCAGCAGTGTGCCGCTGTCGCGCCACGTCCCTTTGAATGTGCAATAGGCCACATAGAATCATTTGTTACATTCTTGTCAGGGCGCGATGTTACCCCCGCCATCGCACGATGCATTCATGACGGTCCAAAACCGCTGTCCTCAGCTGCTGCGTCAGCCGTGGCCCGGGAAGCCGCAGCTTTCTTGCTGTTATCCTCACCGTAACCCGTCACGCAGCCCTCCACGCTTGCACGCCCCTCCAGCACCGCGGTCGCCCAGGCGAGCGTCCCCCGGCCCCGCACATCCAGTGCCGCGTCTGCCCGCTCGACGGCGCCGCGCCAGGTGCTGAGCCACTGCGCGTTCGGCTCCACCGCCAGCAGTGCCAGCCCCTTGCCCACCTCGGCCAGGTCTGCCGCCTCAAAGCCCGCACACCGCGGCAGCGGCGGCCCTGCACCATTCTGCACGCCGCGCGGCTGCAGGGCAGCAAGCGATCCAGCGCGCAGCATGAGTACGTACGCCGTGCCCGGCTCCACGACCACGGCGCCACTGCCTCGGCCAGAGCCAGGCTTGCTGGCCCAGCTGCTCACGCCCACGCCGCCGTCATCTCTGTCTACTCCCGCACTGCCGCCGCCGCCCGGCGCCCGCCGCCGCTGAAGCCGCCCAAGCGCGGGCGCGACCAGTGCGAGCGTGCGGCCGCCCGCGCCACGCAGTACCGCCCGCAGACGCGCCTGCAAAGTGCGCCACTGCGCAGCGTCGCGCGGCACGTGGCGCCACTTGCCCAAGGCAAACAGCAGCAACCCCATCTCCTTGGCGCTGAACCGCTTCAGTGTCGCCGGCTGCGTCACCGCTGCGCAGAGGCCGTCTAGCCACCGCTCTGAGGGCCGTGCCCCCAGCGACGCGAGTGCCCAGGCCGTGTTGCTCAGTGCCTGGGGGCTCCCCTCCGCCAGCTTGCCCTCCGTGGCGCGCAGGAAGTGGAACAGCCACACTTGCGGCGGCCGCATGCCAAGGCGCGCCAGGCCCATGGCCGTTTTGGCGAGGTCGCCCGGGCCCATCTCGTCCAGCAGCCGCTCGCTCCGCCACAGCAGCCGCGCAGCCACTTGCGCCCGCTGGCCCTTCCATCCCAGCGTTCCAATCGCCCACAGCGCCGTGGCCATCTCCCCGGCACGGCACGTGGGCAGCTGCGCCTGAAGCTGGTTGACAGCCGCGTCAGCCCAGCCGTCTGGTGGCAGCAGCTGCTGCCGCCGCTGCGTGGCTGCGTGCAGCCGGGCCACAGCCCAGAGCAGGTCTGACAGCTGACCAAAGCTGAAGGAGCCCATCTGCTCGCCGGCATGATCCAGCAGCATGCGCACCACCTCAGAGTGATCCCCGCCGATACCGCCGATGCTGTTGGCAAGCCCCTGCATGCGCGCCAGGGCGCCGGCTGTGAGCGCGAGCTGCTGCGGGTCCATCGCCGGCAGCGTCCGCAGCAGCGCTGAGTTGACTGCAAGCGGCAGAGAACAATCTGGCCGTGTCGCCTGGATGCCAAAGAGTGGTGGCAGGGAATGTTGCTGATGCTGCTGCGGCTGCTGCGGCTGCTGCTGCTGCTGCTGCTGCTGCTGCTGCTGCTGCTGCTGCTTAGACAGAGGCAATGCCAGAGGCTGTGCCCGGGAGTTGCTGTGCTGGCGGTCGATAGGCCATTCCATGTGCCCTGCACCGCCCTCGCCGCCGATGATGCCTGCACTCTCGCCGCCAACGCCTGCACTTTCGCCGCCCCGCCCATCCTGTGCTTCCTGCTCAGCATCTCCACTGCCCACCGCCACCCGCTCGCCCAGCGCCGCCAGCCCAGCCAGCAGCCACGCGGTGTCCCGCGCGCCGCAGCTGGGCAGCACCGCCGTCGCCGCGCCGCGCGCCTGGGCCAGCCAGCCTGGCGCCACGCGCCACCCGAGCTCCGAGACGCCCCAGAGGAATCCTGATGCCTGCTGCGGGTCCGCGCCGCGCCCAGCCACAGCCCAGGCATCCAGGAACAGCCGCCGCCACGAGTAGGGCGCCGTCGCACCCGCCCTCAGTCGGGCAAGGGCAAACGCAAGCTTGGAGAGGTCCTGCGCACCCCACACCCCCGCCGCCAGCTGCGCCGCCGTGCTGGCCCAAAGCTCCCGCTCAAATCGCCGCCCCGGCGCCACTCCTGAGCGCGACAGCTGCCACATCATCCCTGACACCTGGTAGGGCGCGAAGCCCGCGGACGACCTGGCAGCAGGCGCCACATTCACGCCGACGCTGCGCACATCAATGCTGTCCGTGTCACCACTGCTACCACCGCCACTAGCGCTGCTACTGTCGTCACCATGGGCACTGCCGCCGACGCTGCTGTCCCCGTTGATGCTGCTGCTGCCGCCGTCGCTGCCACCACTGCTGCTGCTACCGTCGCCCCAAACGTCGCTGCTGTCAGGGTTACTGTGTCTGCCAGAGATGAGCTGCCCTCCGCCAGCCGGTGGCACCTGTGTGGTCGCCGCCTCTGAGGGCGTCGCCGACGACGCCACCCCGCTGCGCCGCGCCGCCTTGCGCATCACCCTGGCGCAGAGTTCTAGCAGGTGCGCCACGAATGCGCCGTGCTGCTCGATGTCCCCGCGCCCCGCGCCGCGCCCCGGGCCGAGGCGCAATGCACGCAGCAGTGTGAAGCTGAGGAGCCCAGGGTCAGACATGGCGCGCAGGTCAGACGCCGGCGGCAGCAAGTGCCGCCACGACGTGGCGGCGCGCACCGCGCGGGCTGCGGGGCTCTCCTGGCTCCGGGGCGCCTGCCGCCGCGGGTGGCGCTCTGAGGTGTCGCTCCGCGGCTGGTACAGTCGCGCCTGTGGCTTGCGCGGCGGCTGTTCGTGCGGCCAAGGCTCCCGCAAGTGGCTGCCAGCAGCGTCATCGCCCTCGCCACCCGACGCGTCAGAGACCGGCGCGGGCACTGCCGAAGCCGCATCTACCCGCTGACTGCCACTGCTAATTTGCGCCCTGTCTAGTGCCCAAGCACTGGGGGCTGTCCTAACTGCCGCCGGTGGGGCCCTGGGGAGCAGCGTCGTGTGCGGAAGCGGCATTCAGTGCCTGGCAGCCGGTGTTGCAATTGGTATCGAGTTGCTGGACCTGCGCCCCAGGGCTCGGCGTCTAGTGCACATCACAAATGAACCAGCATTGTTTCTGTGCTTATGCGCCAAGCTCACCTAGCAAGGCTGCAGAGGCGCGCTCGCCAGTGCAGCAGGCGCGCCCGCAGCGCTTGCTGCTGTGTCGTGGCCGCCGGCGCCGGCGGTCCACAAGCGCATCTAGAGAAGGACGGAATCATCTATGATTCAGATGTAGTGGGTACGCATTGCATTCGCGCAGCTGAAAAATGCGGAGAGTTTAATTTTGTCCGTAGATCTGTCTCCAGGTTACAGGGCCACGAGCATGTTGGATAGCAGCTGAGGTGGTTGCCAATGCACTGCGGAGCAACACAAACGCGAGCAGTGGTGCGTCGTTCGCACCACAGCGGAGAGCGTGAGAAGTTTGAAGGGTGGTCTGCTCCCAATTTTGACGTGCACCGGCGCACGCCCCCAGTATGGCACTGTTACGTGCTTTGAAACACGCCCTTTGTCTTGAAACTAGTCGCGTATTCCAGTCTTTTTGCTGATAGTCATTACCAGTGTTTGCCACCGGGGATCCTGATGTCAAACATCAAGCTCAAGTCAACTAGCAATTTCAGCAGGAAACGAACAGAACTGCAGGCACGAAAGGGTCACCCCGCAAAGGGGGATCATCGCGTACCTGCTGCTTCACACTTTTGTGACATCAGTGTCCATTTGGCTGGGGACCGGTTGGTGCGGAAAGTTCGCAAAGCTGGCTCAGAGTGTGTGTGGTGGTGGCGCCCGGCCGTCGCCACCTGCAGTGCGCGCCTGCCTGACATGAATAAAATTTCAGGTGCCAAATCATCATCTTTTCAGCGCTTTTACATGCCAGCCTAAGCGCTCGTGCATGGCATTACGGTAGACGGTATTGAACATCAAGGCGCCAGGGCTGTGCAAGCTTTAGACTTTTAGCACATCATAGCGTCGCGAACCTTATCATAAGCACAAATGATTGGGTCGAGACACCTCAACACACAAAGCAAGGCACGACACCTCGTTCCAGGCTCGCACCTGAACAAGCCTGTCGGGTGGTCGTCAGTGTGGTCAGCATGCCAGCCGTTGTCAATGTTGAATGGCAATGTGCGCGATGGAACCCCACACTCTCACGCCTTATCGCTGCATTTACCTGCATTGAAAAAGTCTGCCTCGACATATGATAACACAGAATAGCGTGATCTGTGAACACAAAGCTCGGGGCGCTGGTGGCGGTGGCAGGGGCTTATACGCCCTATGTGTGATGAATCTGCACACTGATGCCGTAAGTTTGGATGTTGTGAGCTCTGTGGCTAGCACGCTGGCAGAGACGGCCAGGGGCTCTATGCTGTGTGCAAGCTGGCCTGATGCGCATGCTGGCCCACCTCATACAGTCACATCGCTGTGCTGCACAGGCGGCCACACCGTGGGGGACGGCTTCTGTGCGGAAGCAACATCGCATACAGCATGCTGAGCGGGCGAGAGCGGCCGCTCGTGTTCAACCGCCGTTGTTCCAGGCAGCGAGCAGTGTAGCGGCGGCTCGTGCAGTGCCAGCCGTGCCGGTGGCGGGAGCTGCCACCGTCCTGAACAATTCAGTTGATGCAGGAGCATGTTTCACAGCAGGAAACTTTGAAAGCATCAGCAGCAGCAACAGCAGCAGCAGCCGCCGCAGCAGCAGCAGCAACAGCGCAGCCCAAGGAGTAAGGCATGCTGGAGAGGAGTGCAGCGAAGTGAGAGCCGAGCTCCGGCACTCGCTACAGCCGCGGCGGTTGCGTCACACACAGTCCGGACATGGCGGTGGCAGTGGTGGCGCCGCCCGTCGGTGGCCCGCCCAGGAGCACGCTTTGGCTACCACAATTCGCGGCTGCTCCTCAGTGGAAGAGCTGGCTGCTGTTGTGCAGGCATCGACGTCTGTGCAACCCACCCAGGGTTTTGCTGCCAATCCACTTGTGTTGGCGCCTTGCCATGCGGCGGCGGCCTTGATGCAGTTGGCGCGCCTGTCCCCGCAGCCCCCAAAGACGCGCGAGGCCAAAGCTGCGCGCTCCCTGCTGGCGGAGCAGCTGCTGCGCGCAGCACTGGCCGTTGGCTCTGGCGCAGCTGTTGATCAGCAACGGCGGAAGCAGCAGCAGCAGCAGCAGCAGCAGCAGCAGCAGGGGCCCACCCCTCGTGATGCGTCCAGTGCCTTGTGGGCTCTGGCCAAGATGGGCCTCGCGCCGCCGGCGCCGCAGGTGCTACTGCTCGTTGCAGCAGTGGCTGGCGAGGAGGGAGCTGTGGCCATCGGCGCTGCTGCGGCAGCGCCTGCGCCCGCAGCGAGCGCCCAGGACGTCTCCATGGCTCTTTGGGCAGTCGCGGCCGCCGTCTCGTCCCCCTCCCCGCCACAGCTGCGCCTGACCGATCTTGCGCCCCTTCTGGCGCTGTCCGCGCGGCTGCTGGATGATGCTGGGCCGCAGGCGCTGTCCAACACCGCCTGGGCGCTCGGCACGATCAGCACCGCTGCAACAGTGGAGGCGGACGCGGCGGGGCCGGGCGGCGGGGAGTGGCCGCCGGGCGGGTGGCTGGCGGCCTTTGAGGAGGGTGCTGCGCGCAGTCTCGGCAGCCAGACCGACCTGGGTGTTTACAACCTGCTGTGGGGCCTGGCCAAGCTGCGTCGATCCCCCAGCCCTACATTCCTGCACGCGGCCGCCGCAGCCGCAGCGGTGCGCGCGCCGGGCGCGTCCCCGCAGGCCGCAAGCGGCACGCTCTGGGCGCTCGCGTCGCTGCGCGCGGCGCCGGGGCCGGCGTTCTGGGGCGCATGGCACGCGGCGACGCGGGCGGCGGTGGCGTCGTCGTGGGGCCCGGCCGACCTGGCCAATGCGCTGTGGGCCCATGCAGCAATGGGCACGGCGCCGCCGGGCGACTGGCTGGGCGCCGCCCTTGGCCGCGCGCTGGCTGTCATGCCGGCGTGCAGGGAGACGGAGCTGGCAACGCTGCTGTGGGCCTGCGCCAAGCTGCGTGCGCAGCCGGCGCGCGCCTGGCTGGACGCATGGATGGCGTCCTATTCGCGCCGCGCCCTGGACGCGCCGATCGCGCCGACGCTGCCCTGCGCCGCCTACTCGCTCGCTCTGCTGCGCTTCCGCCCGCCGCACGCGTGGGCGGGGCGGCTGGTGGCGGAGGCGGCGCGGCAGATAGAGTGCATGGGGCCGCAGCAGCTCGCAAACCTGGTGTGGGCGCTGGCGCGGCTGCAGCTGGCACCGACAGCAGCCTGGCTGCACCGTTTCATGGAGCAGGTCTGGCGCCGGGCTGGCATGGAACCGAGGGGCGCGGCCCATCAGGCGGCGTGTGGCCCGCAGAGCAATCAGCCGCTGTGCCTCTTGCAGCGGCCGGGCACCATTTTAGGACCGTTGCTTATCACACAATGCACCAGCCCGACTGTCGTATCGACGCCAGCTATACAGGCCGCTGCTCAGCCCGCACCCACCTACCCCCCCTCCGCACTGCAC
>NW_014010910.1:0-8301 GCF_000611645.1 Monoraphidium neglectum
GTTGTGGGGGGATCACGGATTGTTTGGAGAGGGGGTGGCGGGCGGCGGGCTGTGTCGGGAGGACCGCAGATGGGGGGCCAGGGGGGGTTGTTTTGAGGGGAGCGTGGTTTTGTGGGGCCGGGGAGGCGGTTGGGGGGGGCACGTAGTGCTGGGACGGGCGATTTTGAGAGCGGGTCGTTTTGTGAGACGAGCAATTTCAGGGGAAAGCGGTTTTGGGGGCACGCGGTCTCAGTGAGACGCGCACAGGCCTGTTGCGGTGGCGGCGTGGAGCTGCCAGGCCCCCCGGCCGACACATCGTGACTGTGAGTCTGTTGATTGTAATCGGTAGACGAGCCGGTTCCCTGCTACCACGGCCGTTGGCCGCGCCCAACGCCAAAACCTGCGTGCGTGCGGCCGATCGGCCCACGCGGGCGTGCCCGCGGCCGCGCTGCGGGGGCCTTCGCGTGCGGCGCACGCGCGCGGTGTCGCACGCACCCTCAGCGTCGTCAGCAGCAGGCCCCTCAGGCTCTTGTCCGGGTCCTGCAGCATCTCAACCTTCGTGACCACCCACACGCCGTCCGCCGCGGCCTGCACTGCCAGCACCGACGCCGCGGCCACGGGGCCGCCCAAGGGGGAGGCCCCCAGGAATGCGGACACCGCCTGAATGTACGCAGCCTGCATGGCGGCCGTGAACTCGTCCGGGGAGTCGAGGTCCTTCATGCTGGCCGTGAAGTAGACCGTGGGCAGGTCGCCGACGGGCGGGTACGCAAAGAGGGGCGGGTCGACGCGCGGCGGCGGCGGCGGCGCGCCCGCGGGCGGCGCGTCGCCGGTCGCGTTGGCGGCGGCGGCGGCGATGGAGGAGGAGTAGACGAGGGTGGAGTTGCGGCCGGAGAGCTGGGTCACGGATGAGTCGAGGAGCGATCCGGGGGTGACGGGCGCCCCACCGGAACCACCGGCGCCGGCGCTGCCGCCGCCGCCGCCGATGCCGGCGCCGCCGCCGCTCATGAGCGCTGCAAAGGCTGCCTCCGCCGCGGCAGCCGCGGCAGCGGACGCGGGCGCTGGCAATGATGCCGGCTCGCTGGTGTTTCCAGCCGGCGGGTCGGTTAGCAACCGTCGCGCCGGTTGCTGGGGCCGGCGGTGCGCCTGTGTGCATGCGTAAGAGCGTGGGTGTGCCGTTTGGGGGCGGGACAGCACAAGCTAGCATGAATCGTACAAGGTCGCACACGTGCCTGCGATCATGCGCTGGATCAGTTGGAGCTGGCAAGTGCAGTTGCTGCATCCAATTGCGACAGCGCGGTGCTCACCAGAGGCGGGGCGCGTGCCGCGTCTGCCGCCCAACACATGGACGAAGCCAGCAGCAACAAAGGCAGCGCGATCGCCGCCGCCATGCTCGCCACTCTGAGGCGCCCTGTGTGACCAGGGGCCCGTGTGACGTGACCGCCCCGCCGCCGCTGCTGTGCCTCTGAAAACGGCTGTGCAGCAGTGCAGCGAGCCCGTCTGCGCTGACCGCCGTGTGGTCCGGGAGCCACGTGGGCCTGAGGCACCATAACAATCATAACTCGTCCATAACTGGTCGTATACTTTGGCGCTACAGCAAAGCGCGTAGCTCAGGTGTGTGTGAACATAGAACCCGTCCCCACCAGCAGCTACAAGCCTTAGATGGCGACATATAGAGTCTAAGCTAGAACAGCATCCTGGACTGTCACTCGTGTTGGCCGGACACCCTCAGCTGTGCGCTCAAACCGCGACCAGCTGCTGGTTGTGCGTGTGAACAGTCTGTCCAGCTCACAACGTGCATGTCACGTCATAGGCGAGAACTCATTTTGCGCCATGTGGGACTGTCCAGCACATGGATCCCTTCCACTTCTGCCAAGTGCCCTGGTGCCGGTATGCGTGCTTTGCTGTTGCTGCACTCTGTGTGCGACTGCAACCACAAGTGCCATCGACTTTGCTTGCAAGCCTACCAGAAATTTTTTGCTGAGGAATCAAAATTGGAGTACAAGAGGCCGGGACTGGGGCAGTGTCTCCCAGCGTATTGCATTATGACTGTACTTTTGTCAGATGGGCTGAAGGACAAGAGGAGGCGAAAGGGCTACATCAGAGTCGCTGTGGCCGCTCATTTACCAAACGCAGCAGAGGGCAAGGGGTATATAGTGGTGCGTTGAACTGGCATGCACTTGAGGCGGGCGGCAAGCTCGCGCGGCGCTGCTACCAGCCCGTTCGTCTGTCCCGCCATTCACAGCAGGTGTGCAGGGACTGGCTGCGACAACGAATTACTCATGATATGGAATATCTGTTTCTGGGGGCGTCGGAGCATCCTTCGGGCATGGCGGCACACGCAGCAATCCTAAAACCCACCATCATCACCATTAGTCACGCGTAGTGTCGTAAATGCCGCGCACGTGCAACACATGCTCAAGACATCACCACATAGCCGGCCTGATGACTTAGCGGCCGAGGAAGGAAGCAGGCATGACGCACCCCCTTGCACATGAGCAGCCACAACCAGCGCAAGCACCACGCCTGTCTGCTGCCCGAGTGAGAGTCGACGTCCCGTGCAGAAGCGTGCCACGCGCGCATGAGGACCTGTCCGGCCACCCGCATTGCACAATCTTTTGATGTTGCCACACAACAAGCGCAGCGGTGCTGCAGGGTGGCCCGCTCAAAGGCCGCAAAGATGCCAGCAGCTGTGCAACCACTTGAGAGGGCGGGGCTTCAGGTGCGGCGGCCAAACCAGCGGCACACCCCGCCCCCGTGTGCCGCCAAGGGTGTGGCCCGGCCGGAAGACAGAGCTGGTTTACTTTGGTGGGTGCCGGTGGTGGCTGCTAGCCTGCTGGAGCGAGCAACACGGCAGTGGGGGGGGATGCGAGGCACAGGTGTCACGTCTTGTGTAAGGACATGCCAAGCAGCAGAGCTGGCGAGGGCGCACACTATGTTTGGCGTTTGGAGGGGCTGCGTCTTGGGCCCCAGTGCCACAGGGCGGCCTATGACCTGGCAGACTGGGCGCTCTATCGATGTTGCACATCCCACCACCCAAAGATGCGCCGGCAGCCCACCAACTCGATCGGCGGGTCGACTTCAGACGTGGTTGCATACGCGTGAGCGTCCTTGGCAGCCTGGGCAGGTATTTGCCACCGGAGGAAGCGAGCACGGTGGGTTGCTGACGTGACGTAGCAAACCCGACACGGCTTACGGGCCGGAAACGGCATGCACCGTCCCGCAGGCGCCCAAAACCAGTATAATACTGTACATACAAGCCCGCACGTGGCGCCAAACCGCTGCAAAGGTCACCCAACGCCCCGAGCTTGCCTCCTGTGCTTTGTGAGCCTCCTCCATGTTCACTTTTGGATCATGTGGCGACTCCTCGCCTGCAGTCGCCTTTTCCATTCCAAACGGCACGCCCATATCACTCATGATCTCCGCTTGAGTTCTCCGGGTTATCAATCGGGATGTGACGCTGGTAAGTTGTCCAAAGGCTTCTTGTATGTGTTTTGCACATTATGCTGCCCAACACGCGCCCCGTCATGGCAAGAAACCTTCTGCACGGAGGAGGGAGGTGGGCAGGCACATCTGACATCAGCACCGCAAGCAACGGCACAGTCAACCCCTGAAGCAGTCATCAAGTTAAAAGTGAAGCTGAGGGTCATGCACAGGCGCTCATGCGCCAGATCGTGTCATAACACCCCTGCACGAAACGAATGACAGGCTTTCAAAGCGCTGGACGAGGAACTCCTCCTGGAATGCCAGTGCACGCGTTCCCCTTCACAGGCGTGCTGTGCTGGCTGCCGCCCTTCGTTGTTGCACGGCCATTGCCCTCCGCAATGCGCGGGGCCGCCGTCCCCGCCGTCACTGCGACTTGGGGCCGCAGGACGCGCCGCAGAATAAGCTCTTAGGGACTGGGACCAGCAGGTTGGTGCGCTTTCGGTACTCCTGGTACTCGGGGATGTCCCCCCAGCGCCGCTTGGCCTGGGCGTCCTGCGGGGACGCACCAAGGAGCGCCGGTTGGGGGGGGGAGAGGTTGGCTGGAGCGGGAGGGGGGCGGAGGGGTGTGAGGTGTGTGTGCCGGCAACATTGGGGCCCTTTTGGTGCGTCGGGGGCCAGCGGCCTCGAAAGGGAGGGGCATCAGGGAGCGGGCCCAGCAACAGGGCATCAAGCCCGGCAGGAGGCTGCATCCCTGCCCCCCTGAACCTAGCCGAGGACATCCACTCCTCTGCACACAGGTCGCAGGTCTCTGACGCACGCCCTGCCCCATGCATCCGGCCTCCGTCGTAAGCTGTACAAAAGGGTGGCGCCCGCGCACCTGCAGGGGAATGCCGCTGACAAAGAAGAGCAGCGCCATGACAAAGAGGGGGCTGGCCACGCTGACAAACTGGGCGCCGCTCAGGCCCGATGTGCATGTGATGAAGATGCCCCACCAGAGCGTCATCTCCCCAAAGTAGTTGGGGAATCTGGGCGGCAGCGGCAGGAGGGGACGTGAATTGAGGGCAAAGTGACAGGCATTTCGGGAGGGGAGCATCGCAGGTTGAGGAGCAGCGGTAAAGCGCCATGGGCGAAGGGGCGGGGCCTGTGATGCTGCACCCCGTAAAAGGTGTGGTGTGGCGGTCATGCGCGCACCACCACGCGCAGGAAGCGTCACATGAGCCGGCACAACCAAGCGGCGCGCTGCAGGCCGGCGCGAGCGCCAGCGTTCGCCGGTTGAGGCAAGACGCGATGCGTGCGGCCGCGGTCTGTGCGCAACCCTGTGCGCCCGCTGTCCCGCTGTTCCCGCCGTAATTCGAATTCGAGCCCCGACAGACCTGGAGTAGCTCCAGAGGCCGGTGTCGATAAAGCGCCCCTTGTTGGCGGGGTCCATCTTGAAGGCAAACTTCTGGGCGTCTGCTGTGGCCTCGATGATGAGGCCTATCGCGTAGAGGGCCACCCCCACGCCGTCGCTCCAGACGATGCGCGCGGGGCCCCCGGCGCTGGCGGTGTTGAGCAGCAGCAGGGGGCTGAGCGTGATGAAGACCCACGCGGCCTGGGAGGCAGGGGTTGGGGGGTTATCGACGCACACAAATGTGGGCAAGTGGGTGTTGGGTCGTGGACGCCCGCCCGCGCACTCATCCAGGGGGGGGACTTGTGTGTGCATACAGGGTTGGTAAGAGTCAGGCTGGACAAGGAAGTTGGCGGCTGTGGGGCTGTATAAACAACCCTCTTGCAGCCGAAGTTCCAATGGACGTACCCCGCCCGCCCACCACAGAACTTCGCCCCCACCCCCTTTGACCCAGCCCGTAGGCTCCCTCCAAAATCCAACCTGAATTCTGACCCCCCGAGCCCGCCGACAACCCCACACAGTGACGGGCAGCGGCCGAGGCCCGGCCCTTGCCAAGTGAGTTATTTCAACCCCTACACTGAACCCCGTGGTGGCCGGCCGCACCTGCATGGTCCAGAAGATCCAGAATTTGAAGGGCTGCTTCTTGGCCTCATCGAAGCGGCTGTCGTGGCCCACCTTCCACACGCGCGCCACCAGGAACGCGCCCAGTCGCACCGCCCAGAGTGCCACCATGGCAGACACCAGGTACTGCGGAGGGGTGGGGGCCACAGGGGTCAGCGGCTGCAGCAAAAATTCCGGGCAGGCTGAACAAATATCCATCGGGGCCTCCCGACCTGAAGCACGCATCATCAGGATGCATATGCCACGTGCTGCATGTGGCGGCACGAGGGTGCGCGCTCTGCATTCAATCCCAGATTTGCTGCATGGGAGTGCCGTGAGAAGCTCTAGCTGCAGGGCGGCCGCCCAAGCGCCCACCTTGCGAGCGTGAGAGACCTTGGCTGCCGCCATCGACCCCAACGCCAGCGTGAGGAAGCTGCCAGTCCCAAGCATGTCGTAGAACTTGTCGGTCTGCGACCGAGGGGGTGAATCACAAAGTGGGGATGTGGCGAATCGTTATCCATGGCTGGGTTTGTATCATTCGGCCCCTCAGCGGTGCACAACCACAGGGCATGTTTGATGCCAGATCTGCTCCTGGTTGTGCCGGCTTCTTGACCGCTGAATGTGCTGGCCCCAAGAATCACCGCCGCTAGACGTTGTACACGACGAGGCGTGCGTGCGCGGCCGCCCGGCCGCCCGGCGGCCACAGCTCCGGCCCCGTCGCCGCGTGCTGCCCTCCTCCCCGCCCACCTGCAGTGCGGCTGAGACGGCCCAGCCGCCCCAGTTTATGGCCAGGTCGATGATGGCCCATGACAGCAGCCCCATCTCCTTGAACGTGGCCTGGCAGCATGATTTTTGTGTGGTTTAAGAAGAATTAGAGGATGTCTCGCAGCAAGTGCTGTCCATACATCCACGCGCCAGCACAGTGCCTGCCCCCTGGAACCCTCCAGGGTGGGAGAGTTGGGAAAGGAATTTTTACTAAACGAGGCAGCTTTGTGTTTCCAGCCCGTGGCACGGCGGGGCAGCCGCACCTGGTCAATGACGCTAGGCCCCTGCCCCATGGCCGCGAAAGGCCTTAGGGCACCCTGGCTGGCCGCGCCGCCGAGGAGCGATGCGCCCAGCACCGGCCTTCACAGGTGGGAAATGCGCGGGCGCGGGCGCGCGTGGCAGCGGCGTGCGCGGGTTTGCTGACGTGTAAAAGGATTGGCACACACACTGCAGCTGCATTGCATGCTGAATGGGGCGTCGTGCGGCCGCATGCGCATCCCTATTCGAGGCGCGGCGTGTGGCACGCACAGAGGCGGCATGCAGGCTGCTATACGCACCGGTTAGGCTGCCAAGCGCGCAGAGAGCGACCAACCCCCGAGGTTGCCGCGCGGTTGAGCCTGATTGCGGTCGTGCACTGTGCTGCCAACTGCGCGAGCAGTGGTCGGAGCATCAAGTGAGAACGAAGTCACCCCCAGAACAGCGAGGCAGGGAAGACTGTTATGCACGTGCGCAATGCAGTATGGTTGATCAAGAACACAATTGCAGAGATTTCAGAGCCGGTCAATCATAACCCGCGTCGTAATCGATCTATCGCCGCGGGGGACAGGTTGACCATCATATGTAGCTTTTGAGTCATTCAGGATATCTCTCACGCCTCATCTTGACCTCATAGCTCCCCAATCAGTGATCTCGTAGGGCTGACCCGGCTCCGCTCAGCGACTGGTAGGGCTCCAGGGTTTACCAAAACGGTAAAATAACCCTAAGGGACGATCCGGACCTCATGGAATTTGACTACAGCGAGGAGCTGGTGCGTAGCAGAAGCGCGCGCTGCTTCGGTCTTGGGCACCATGGCTGCCACCGCCGCCCACCGCAGATGCAGCCAGCCATGGCATTCCAGAGCGTGATCGCCCTTCATGTTTACATCTGGCAAAGCGCCACCCCCACCCGCCCTATATACAGCTGGAGGGGCCGCTGATCCGCCAGGGCGGCCCCCGGCCCGCCGGCGGCGGCCGCAGGATGCCAGGCGACGAGGACGACGAGGTGCGCCCCGCCTGGCCACTCACGTTCGGGTCGAACACAGGCGCCGGGTCAAACACAGGCGTTGCTTCTCACCGCCCTGGCGCTCTGCTCCCTTGACTGCTTTCAAATCAATAAGCAGCGCGGGCCTCCCGCCCCCTCAGGATGCCCATGCCGGCCCCAGCGGCTCTGCCAGCCCTGGAGACCCGCCCGAAGACCGGGACGCGTTCGAGCAGTCTGCAGCTTCCCAGCTGGAAGCTGACTCCCCAGATCATGAGGAGCACGACGCGGGGCCCTACGGCAGGGGCGGCAGCGGCGGCGGCGGCGGCGGCTATGACGGGGGCAGAGCAGCGGCGCGGCAAGGCCGTGCTTCGGGCGAGGGCGGCGGCGGCGGCGACGGGGGCGGGGGCGGTGCCTTGGGGCAGCAGCAGCAGCAGCAGCAGCAGCAGCAGCAGCAGCAGCAGCAGCTGCCCGGGGAGTACAATGCCGCCGAGTTCAAGCACCTCAACGTGACTGACGACGTGCGGGTGCGTGCCAAGAACCCGGCGAGCAAACCTTTGCTGTCCGGCACGTGAGGGCCTGCTTGGGAGTGCAGAGCGCTGCAAGCTTCGAACTTTCGCTCCCCAGGCAGTGGTTCTTTGGCGGCCTGCCGCGGGGTGCCGCCCGCTCAAGCGCGGCCTTTGACAACAGCGGGGGGAACGCAGGGCCTGCAAAGCGGGCCCCAACCCCTTTTCTTGCTGTGGCGGTCCCGCATCATCGTGTATCTTAGCCTGCCCTCTACCCACTGAGCTCATCCGCCAGGCCCTCCCCTTCCGCTATAATCCCCGCCAACCCATCCCCTCATACCCCTCCCCTCTCAACCCCCCCTCCCATGCCCTCAAAACGCTGCACCCGTCACAACTCTACACGCC
>NW_014010909.1:0-2032 GCF_000611645.1 Monoraphidium neglectum
GGGCGAGGGGATGCAGCTCAGCATACTCTGTCTGGGGCGCACAGATCCGTCGCGCGCCCGCGGCGCCCATGCCAGCGCTGCAGTGTGGACGCCGGCTGGCCAGACACTAAGCACACCAGTAGGCGCAGGACATGCAGTCGAGTGCGCCCAAGCGGTGCAGCGGCGGTGTCTTCTGGCGCCGCGAGATCCATGCGACGCCCCCCCTCCCCCAGCTGTCCCCTCAACTCACGTGATGTCACGGCCGTTTGCCTTGATTTTAGCATGATCTTCGCTCAGGCCGACAAAGGCTTCACGCTCCGATGCCTTGAGGTACTCGGCGTGCACCACGGCGTGCACCACGGTCAGCCTGGCACGCGTACAGACGACCCGCACAGTCGAGAAATCAGCCGTGACCCTCTCTGGCTGCCAATCGACGGGCCTGTTCGGGCGGCCCAGACCTTGCCAGAGGTGCGCGCGCGCAACCTGCACAGGCGGTGCCCTGGCTGAGGCGTGCCGCATGCATGCAGGGCGCCAGTGCGTGGCTGCGCCCCCGTCTGTGTGCTGGTGGCCGGCCGCGTCAGACTGGGCGCGTCTAGCGTGGCGCGCACGTCGGGTGTGACTGGCTCCGCGCCCCGCACCTGCCGGACTTCCCCGCGTGGAGCAGGTTCCCAACCCCTTCTACTCGGTCTCCGTTCTCAACAGCGGCGCGATTCTGATCTGTGATCTTGCAGCCCGCTGCCGCGACGACCGTCGACATGTTTGCCCTGCGCGAAGGGACGCGAGCGGTGCGGTCGTGGGTCGTGACAGGGCGGCGTGCTTAATGACAACCCTGCATTTGCATGGATGGATGCGCGCGAGCTTCCAATGCCATGATGACCACGCACGCCTGACCACCGCGCCGCCCTTCGTTGCGCCGCCCTCACGCGTCCGCGCTGGGCCCGTCAAGCTGCGCCGCCCTCACCTTTTCAGGGCGTCCTTGTCGCGCGCGCACTCGAGCGCATCCGGCCTTATTGACATCATGTAGAGCAAGTCGGTGTCAGGAAAAGTCATCTCATCACATTTTGGGGCCTGCGCGGGAGTTTGGTTTGCAATGGACGCGGGTTGGCCGAGGAAAGCCGACGCTCTTGCACCCGCACAGCTCACGCCCCCATGCCGAGAAGGCCAGGCATGCCAGATCTCTGCACCGTCAGCCCCTCTACCCCTCCTCCCCAGCGCAAACCAGAAGCGAGCACCTGGTCGTGCGTGGGTGCGGAGCCGCCTGCATGGCCGGTGTCGTTCCCGGGGGCCGCCGCAGTCGCGCGCGGCGGTGGTGGTGCTGGTGCGCGCGCTGCGCGCGGCGGCGGTCCGCCGCGCTCGCCGCCGACGCCGCCGTCGCCGTTGCTCTCGCCGGGGACGTTCACGCGCCGCTTCTTCGCAACAGCACGTTCTACGACGTTCTCTGTGTGTCTGCTACCGCCGGGGACCATGCACACCGTGATGATCAGGAAAACTATGCACGCGCGAGCCCACAGGCCGCGGAAAATCCAGCCTCCCTTTATAGACCGCATTGTTTTTAAATGTTACGGCGTCGGGCGGGTGGATTCCGCCACTGGGAGAGACAGCCGCGACAGACCAGGACTAGGCGCGAACCAACATCGTGCCCGAGACGCTCTGATGACGCAGGGCCAGGCTAAGTTACGGAGATGTGGCTAAGACAAACAGGATCGGCCCTCAAACGCGGTACATTGGAAACGACGCGCATGAGCACGGCGATTGATGCTGTTGCAACAACTGATCATGGCACCCAGGCCACCGGTGGGGTAACAGCGCGCACCATGCAAGTTTAGTTGATCTATCTTATATAATCTACGTATTAATGCTTCACTGCATCGCGGGGAACAGCATGGACCATTCCGAGAACGATTCTGATGAGGTGTTGCGCAGCAGCGTGATTCACACGTTGTTTGATGAAGAAAAGGTCGAGGGAGAGATAGATGTGCTGGCGGTGGCGGGGCAAGACCCCAACCCACTGGAGGCACTTTGCAGGATCGCCGACAGCGACGCCGGCATGATG
>NW_014010909.1:2613-7824 GCF_000611645.1 Monoraphidium neglectum
GCCCGGCCCATGCATGCACGCCCTGATTTCACATGCGCGCCCCGCCGCTGCATGAGCATGTGTGTGCTCATGGGCCGCCCGCATGCGGCACAACATTGGGCCTCCACCGGCGGCGGCGTGCGCGGCACCCCTGCGCCCACTGCACGCGCGAAATCGGCCCGCCCCCGCTGTGTCCCCCGACCCGGAAATTCTAAGGAGTGGAGTGAAGATGGCGAGGCGGAGGACGGCAGCGGCGAGGACGGCAGCAGGGCTAGCGACGGAGACGGGGCCGCGGCGGCCGTGGCGCCGCAGCAGCCGTCGCCGCGGGTGCACGGGCGGCGGGCGGGCGCAGACGGCGCCGCGGGCGGTGGGCGACGAGGGGAGCAGTCGCACCAGCAGCGCCAGCAGCAGCAGCAGCAGCAGCGCGCAGCGGTGCCAGGCGGGCGGCAGCTGGTGAGCCGCGCCATGAAAGACGCAGCAGAGGGGGTGGCAGATGAGGAGGCAGAATTGGATGCTGATGGGGAGGCCCTGGAGGCGGCCAACAGGTGGGGGTGGGTGATCTCATGTCGCGTCACTGTGTTTGAAGCCCTTTGCAGGTTGGGGGGCTGGACGTCGCTGCATGGGTGCCATGGGGATCCGTGAATCTGTTGTGCTGCCATGGGACGTCGCACAGTTCAGCGCTGCCGTTCCACACTCTCTTATTCAACATTGACCTGTCATTGTTTGAACTCTGTACGCTATCATTATCACTGCAATCCCCTGCGGCGCACCATACCTTTTGCCGCCAGGCGCAAGCGCCGTCGCGCCCACGGCGAGCCGCGCCAGCAGGAGGGAGCGCGCGGCCGCCAGCACGCGGCGCGCAAGCGCAGGCGCGGCGACGCTGGCGGCGGTGGAGGAGGGCGACACCGAGGGCGGTGCGACGGCGCGTCGTGCAGCGACGGCGCCAGCAGCAGCGCGGAGGAGGACGCCTCCGACATCGCCAGCGGCGGCAGCGACGGCGGCGCGTCCAGCGGCGGCGGGGGGCGGCGCGGGCAGCGGTGCAAGCAGGCGGCGGCGGCGGTGCCGCCGCGCCGGGCGGCGGCGGGCGGGGTGTGTGGACGGGCGGCGGAGTCATATTCATACCTGCAGGTCGCGGAGCAGCAGCCCGGTGTCTACGTGCCACAGGTGCGCAGCCTCGCGCCGCTGTAGCTGCTTGCCTGCCGGGCGGCGCTGGGGCGCGGGCGCGCAACGCAGGCGACGCTCTGCCAAGCCTGACACGCTGCAGTGGCGACCGCGCACGCTCGCAGCGCGCCTCCTCGACTGCCGGGTGCGGCCTCGGGCCTCAAAGGATGCAACAGGCCCCCTCACCCACCCCATCACAGTCAGCCAACCAGTAGCGTTTCACCTCCGGTGACGCGTAATTTCGACGCTCTCAGCTGTTGCGCCTGTTGCGCGCCGCCAGACCGACGGGCACATCAGCACTCTGTGCAACTAAGGATGTCCATTGCTGATGCAGGGAGCACACCTCTTGGCGCTCAGCCGATGCTGCTGTGTTCCCGATGGGGGTGCTGCCAGCGTACCACCCAGGGTTGCTGCTAGCAGGGCTTGAGCTTTGGGGCTTGGGTTGCAAGGACCTGATGCAGGCAAAACACGGTTGTGTATGGTGCATGCACCACCCAATTTGAGTCCCCCATGACCAAGCGCTGCGCCGCTCCGGGGCACTGGAGATGCCCGTCGGATCGCTGTTGACGATCATCTCTGAATCAGCAGCACTCTCTGCAGGAAGACATGTATGCTTGAGGGCTGCAACCCCATTGGCCCACAAACACAAGTCATTAGGGTTGCATGTGTGCATGCCACTAACTTCGAACCCTGGGCTGAGAGTGGTTGGAGCCACGCGCATGCGGTCTGTTAATTGCGCAACCCCCTAAGGGCACCATGGCTGGGCTGCTGGGTTTGACCAAGTTTGACCGTCAACTCTGGTCTTGCTGTGGTTCCTGTTACATGGGATTTCTGTGAATCCACGGTCTTTAGTAAGTGCATTACGTAATTGAAGGACGGGGGTGGTGGGGCAAAGACGGTGCGGCAGCGGCGGCTGCGAAACACACCATCGGCCCGAAACGGCATGCATGTGGTGAGCCCAAGTCCAGGGGGCTGATAGTCAAGCCAGATCTCAAAATCACTGGCAGTCATTCATGGCATGAAGAATCACATGTGTTGAATTTCAGGACAGAGTGTGGACAAGTGCTGATGCAACCGTTTGCTGCGCGCGTTGTTGGCAGCCGGTGCAGCGACCAAGCGGCCCATGCCGACTGCTTGGACAAGGGTGAGCCATTGGTTCTCACTTGTGCTTGTAAAGCCATGCACCATCTTTCTCTACAATCTCTGCTAGCCTCTCGGGTACACCAGCAATAAGCTCATCAATGCTGGACTGCTTGACCCGTTCCCATGCGCGCTGCACGCGAGTCCACCAGCCGTCGGGCGTTGTCGGCTGGCGGGCCGGCCTCCGCTCCAGCTGCTGCTGTAGCAGCCCCCAAACGTTCTCAATGATATTGATGTCCCAGCTCTGAGGGGGGTACTCCTTGAGGAGATTCAAGCCAATGCGGCGGATGGTCGCCTGCGACGCCTGGGACGTGTGCTGCTTGGTGGTCAAGCACGAGGGGGTACCAAGGGGTGGCCCGCCCCCGGCTGACCTGGGCCTGTTGCAGCTTCTCGGCCACAGCGGCAAAGTAGGTGCAGTTGAAGTTGACATTGGATTTCTTCTGCTTGGTGCCAGGCGGAGGCGTGGGCGCTGTGAAGAAAAGGTTTGACTTGTGCCCCTTGGCCACAACCGCATAAACATGCATCACGACAGGGTTGCCGCAACAGGCGCGTGACGCGCGTTTGTTAGGATTCTGCCACCTCATCCGCAGCGCGCCAGCGCCATCCTGGTTCAAATAAAAGATCTTGCTGTCAGCAAACGCCCACGTGCCAGTCTGGGACCGAATGTGCTTCTGGCTGAATGCTACGCGCAGCTGTGCGTTGACTGCGCTGAGCATGCGGCCCTCCTCGACTGGCAGCCACTGGAGCGGCGTGCGTCCGCTGGCTAGAGCACGCCCGACAGTTGCTGTGCTGACCAACTGGGCACGTGACTTGTTGATAGTCTTCGTGACGCGCAGTACCGCCTGCCCTGCTTGAGCCAATCGCGTTTGCGCCGCATGGACGGCAGATAAGGCAGGTGGTCACACCGTCACACTCCTGAATGCCAGCAGATCTCGCAGTTGTTGACGACATGACCGTTCGGCAACAGCGACATAGGCCTAGCCACAGCATCGCACCCCCTTGTGTTGGCACACATAGCAGCAACAGGCCGCCGGCCGCGCCGATTACACCCAGCTGCGATCTGGCCTCGCGCCAAAACAACAAGGTGCGCATCTCGCCAGGCCCAGCGCGAGCCGCATTTGCCAGCGGCGACGACGGCTCGCGCGGCGGCGTCGCCTGCGTGACACACTCTGCAAATGATTCATCCCGGCACAACGCGAACATCCCTGTCGCGGAGCCTTGCTGGCTGGTTTTGCGCCACCGCGCTGCCCTGTGAGTGCTGTGCCGCCCGCTGCTCTGGGATGACGCGACAAACAGCACGTTCTTGTACGATAGTCGTTTCAAAGTCTTGAGATACTTGTAAAAACTTATTCGCGTGGACGCCAGGTGGAAGCTGCCACCCTGGCCGGTGTGGCCGTAGCTGCGTTTTGGCTGGCACATTCAAATGTGGTTCGACAGCTCGAGCTCGCGTCGGGCCCCGGTATCGCAATATTATAGTACGATACGCTCTCGGTTGTTTGGTAGCCGCGCCACTCGACACCAGTGAAAACGCACTTTACCCAGACCTCATGCCAGGATCCCCTTCCACGATTCGCACGTGCTCTCATACAGGGACGTGACATGCAGAACACGTCATCAGGCACTCGTGAAACCGTGGCAGCGTTAGCAGTAGGAGGCGGAGGCGCCAAGCTGCATGGCGAGAGCAGCAGCGGCACATATGGCGCGGAGGGCGACCGCACGCATGCGCGCGACAACCGCCGGATTGACTCAGATGCGGACTCAGATGCGGAATTCACCGCGTTCATTGAGGTGTGCATGCCGCGGCGCGGGCTCACGCTCTGAGAATCGAGCGGTGCACGTCACTAGAGTACATTCCCTCTTGCCGGGTCACGGCACCTGTCATGCATGCCACAGAGGCCCGCCGCAAGCGTGTATATCTCTCTATGATCACAGGAGCGCCGGTTGGCTGACGACGCGGCGCGGCGCCTGGCCGAGGAGCTCACGGCCCCTCCGGGCCTGCGTGTACAGGTGTGCACCACGAACATACCGACGCCCGAGGCGCCGAGCCCGCCCCGGATGGCCGCCCGTGTGTGCCGGCGTGCGTGCGGCCCAAGCAAGCGCCCTGTCTGGTACGGCGGCGCGCGCCTCGGCCAACATCCCCGCCTGTTAGCAGACAACCACGTGCGTGCCCGCACCACAATGTCGCACGGTGAAGCCCTTTGCGGGACCCACCTGCATATCGTTGACAGACGCGGCCGCCTTGAGGCTCTTCGCGCGGACGAGGGGCCGGCCTGGCGAACCAGCAACGCGCCCCTTGATAAGCACTTGGATCGCGAAGACAAGCAGGTACGGCGCGCGCTTCTCTGCTGGGAACATGGGGAGGTATGGGGGTGGGGCTGGCGGCGTCGCGTGTGGGGGTTGCCGTCGAGACACGCGAACAGGCACTCCTTGCTACAAACACGGATGCCGGCACCAAGATCCGCTGCGCCCCTCGGACCAGGAGGTGTGCCGCACGCGCGAGCTGGCGGTCGAGCGTGCGGTAGGTGTGCCGCGAGATTCTTGCATGCGTGCTCTGGCGTACACACGTACGTTCACATGGTCTTATACACCACGGCTGAACACGCTTGTCGCGGCACCCGATGAAACGGTCTCGGCCACGCCATGTTGCCCTTGCAACACCCCACAGCCGCTACCACACTGGCTGCGGTTGCTGTCCGGCGGCGCGAGAGCCGACCAGGCCAATGGCGGCGGCGGGCATGCCGTCGACGACGGCACTGGCAAGGTGGGAGTTGAAGGCGGGGAACAAATCTCGGGTGGGCCAGCCAGCCGCCCGAGCGAGCGGCCTCCCGCGCCGGTGCCCAACCGCCTGCGGGCTGCGCCGGGCTCCGCAATTCGTCGCTCCCGTCCGCCAGCCCCCTCCCTTCCGCCCCCCCGCCCATCTCGACTGCGCCC
>NW_014010909.1:8239-9296 GCF_000611645.1 Monoraphidium neglectum
GGCCGCGGCCACCCTTGTCCGCGCGTGCATGTGGGCGGCTCCGTCGGGCTCTGTCACGCAGGCCTCTGCATATAGACTGAACAACAATTAACAGCCCCATGCGCCTTGCGCAACCTCCGGCACCCTCGCAGGCCCCGCCAGACACGCCTGCACCGCGGACCCCGCCAACCCCCCCGGCGCTCGCGCTCGCCGCTGCGCCGCGCCCACGCGCCGGCGCCGGGGCCCTGCTGCCGGCCAAAGGCGACCCGGCACCCCCAGCCGCGGCAGGTGCTGACACCGCGGCACTGCGCCTGGATTGGGTGGACCCGCAGATGCCGGCGCTGCCGTGGCTTTGCTACGATCCCGTCCCCACGGCGGCGCAGGACGCGGCACCCGGGCTGGTGGAGCCGGACGAGGTGCTTCGGCTCGCGCGCGCGGAGCCCGGCCGCTACAGCGGCGAGCGCCAGGCGGCGGCGGGGGTGACTGGGACGCGAGCGCGCGCAGCCGCACCAGGCTTTTCCGCCCAGCAGAGCATGTGGGACGCGATGGTCGCGCGGGAAGGCCGCCTCGTGGGGGGGCTTCCCTCCATCCCGCCGCCCGGGCGGAGCAGCGTCGCAGCGCGGCCCGCTCAGGGCAGCCTTCAAGACGCGGCGATGGATGTGCCAGCGCAGCTGCTCGGTTACAGCCGCCCAATCCTCATCCAGCAGCTGGTGTTAAGAAAGCTGGCTTCGGCGCTGTCGCAGCCGCAGCCGCCGCCGCAGCTGCATGCGCATGCGCATGGGGATGTGCCACCTCCCGAGGGCAGCGCCGCAGGCCCGAGCGCGTGGCCGGCCGGCGACGCTGCCGCAGCGTTGGGGCCGCCCGCCGCCCTGGCCGAGCCTGTCGCCGCTGCCAGCGCGGCGCCTTCGCCCAGCCCAGCCGCAGTGGCCCAGCCGGCCGCGTCCGCCCAGGTGGGATGCAGTTGCGCTCGGATGGGCGGCGGGGCAGCGAACCGGCGCGGGGGGCTGCCCCAACCGCACCTGCGAGCGCTTTGCCTGGCCGCCACGCGCGGCGCCCCCATCTTCCCGCCCCATACCCC
>NW_014010908.1:0-3346 GCF_000611645.1 Monoraphidium neglectum
CACACACACACACACGCGCGCACCCCCCCTCCCCCCCCCACACACACAAACGCGCACGCACACACACTCACACACACACACACACACACACACTCGTGTCCAGGTGAACGAGGACGCGCGCAAGCCGCGGACCCGGCTGTCTTTCGCCATCATCTATCCGGACAGGCGCGGCCGCAACGTCATGCGGCAGGTGAGGGGATTGTGCGTTTGTGCGTGTGTGTGTGTGTGTATGTGTGTGTACGTGTGTGTACGTGGGTTGGTGCGTTCGCGTGTGTATGCGCGTGTGTGCGCGCGTGTGTGTGTGTGTGTATGTGTGTGTGTGTGTGCGTGTGTGTGTGGGGGGGGGGTTGTTTTATCATTCCGGAGCATGCCCATGGCACCCAAGGGACCTAGGCAAGGCCGGGTTGGTCGGCTCTGAGAGGCCGTGCGCTGCACCCTCACTCCACCACACCCACACACGGGCACGCGGGGAGCTCGACACGACTGCGAAAGCCATCAAGCGCTCGACCCTGAACACTTCCAGACCCAGGCGCTCAACCCAACACGCGAATCTGCCCCTCCGACACCTGCTCCGCTCCACCACTATATGGCAAGACCGTCGCGGCCCCCCCCAACACACACACACACACACACACACACACACACACACACACACACCGCCCCCCTCGCAAAGGTGGGCATGGTGATGGTGGGCCGCCCCAGCGTGGATGACGGCAAGACCCTACACCACCTGTCATTCCAGACAGGGGACCTCCTTGACGTCGCCCTGCTGTGAGGGAAAAGGGGTTTGGGCCGTGGCGCCACCACGATACGCCCCTTTGGATGCACTGCAACTTAAAGGGGGACGTGGCCCTGCTGTGAGGGGGAGCTTTCAGGACGTGGCGCCGCTGTGAGGGGCCTGTTGTAAGCTGTCCTTGGATGCGTGGCGCGACGCGGCGCGGCTGTGAGGAGCTGGCCGGGCGGCGGGCATCGCCGCTTGCGCCGAGGTTGGCGACCTGAGGCTCGCCGTGCGCGGCGTGTAGGTGTGAGTCTCTCTGGTGTAAATACTGGCACCCACCATGTGAACGCTTTAGTGCACTTGACCCCAGTGGTGGAGGCTTTGGCGGCTGAGCTTACGTTATTGAGGCGCCGCTTGAGCCCGCTGCACCAACTTTAGCGGGCGAAGGGGTCAAACGGGGCGTAAACGCAAGGAAGCTGCGCGGCGTGCTGCCCAAAGCATCGCCCGCCATCCGTGCAGAGTCTGCTTTTCGCATGGATGGCTGATGGGTATGGCCGTCGGGAAGCAGCATGGTTGATGCCGTGCCGGCTGCTTTGGCTGCTCGTTTGTGACAGAGGAGGAGCACCAGCTTTACGACTTACCCCTGGAGAAAGCCAACCCAGGCAGTCAACCGCTTGAGGACAGAGTGCAAGTCTCTGTCCCAGATGCGCCCTCCGCACATCTGGGGCCCCTCCCCGCTGCAAAACTCGAAAATCTGCACGTACGCGTGCGGCCACCCGCCTTGACGGCCAGCTGCCACGTCAGCGCTTGCTTTGTTTGTTACCATTGCAGCCTCGCACAACAACCGCCAATAGCGCCGTCAAACAAGTCAACCAGGGGAGGGGGCGCAACGCATCACCCCAGATGGACGATGAAGGACCGCACCATCGCCTCGCTGGGCGCCAGCCGCAGCGCCGCGTACGCGTCCCGCACCTGCCGCCACATCTGGCCGGTCAGCGCGTGCGAGACGCGCTCGACGCCGCGCGTGTGGGCGGCGACAAAGGCGGGGCCGGGGCGGACGCCGAGTTTCGAGAGCGCGGACGCGATCTGCACCAAATCCAGCGGCCCGCTGTCTCCGGCGAGGTGCGGCGCGAGCGCGCCCGCGACGGCCGCCACGCCCGGCGCGAGCGCGCGCCGCGCGTCCGTGGCGGCGTCGGGCGGGAGACGCCCCGCGGCGCGCGCGAGCGCGACGAGCAGCAGGCAGGCGGCGCCGTGGGTCCGGGGCCGCGCGGCGGCGCCGCGGGCGAGGTCGAGGCCGCGGCGGCCGAGGGACTCGACCCACTCGGGGTCGGGCGTCAGCCGCAGGCGAGCCGATGACGTCAGCAGCAGGGAGATCTCCTGCAGCGTCAGCGATGGCAGCAGCACCAGCGTAGACGCCTGGTGGGCCGCCCACCAACGCGCCCCAAGGTCACCTTTCACCACCACAGCCCCGATGCCGACATCCTGCGCCCGCCGCCCCTCAGCGCCCACGGCCGGGCCCGGCGCGCCGCGGGCCGCCGAGGCCGCCGCCGCGGCCTCGGCGCCCCACTGCATCCCGGCAAACCCCGCCAGCAGGCCCGCAGCGTCTGCGCCCTTCATCGCCGCCATGTGGCCCGGCTCAAGCGCCGCCGCCATCGCCGCCCCGACCCACGCCTCTGCCGCGGGACTCCACTCCCGCCAGTGCCCCAGCGCCGCCGCGCCCATCGCCACGTCCCGCGGCGCCCAATCCCCCAGCCGCGGCGCCGCCGCGCGCGCCCACGCGCGCAGGAAGCTGCCGCGCGGCCGCGCGGCGCGGCCCGTCCAGCGCTGCAGCGCGTGCAGCGCCAGCGCCAGCTGGCGGCCGCCGTCGCGGCCGAGCGCCGCCGTCACGAGCAGCTGCGACCCCACCGACTTCACGTACATGGACATGAGCGAAGACCCCTCATCCGGCCGCGGCGCGAGCGCTGCTGCCGTCCCTCCGCTGCCCCTGCCGCCGCCGCCGCCCGCGGCAGCCGCAGCCGCTCGGCCGCGGAACGCGCCAAGTTCCGTCGCGACCAGCAGGCCGGCGCCGGCCTCTCCGGGGGTAGCGAGCGGCAGTAGCTCGAGGTAGCGGCGCAGCAGCGCGGCGGCGGCGGCGGCGTCGGGGGCGCGCAGGCGCTTCAGGGCCCACATGACGGCCACAACGTGCTGTGTGTGTGCGTGTGCGTGTGTGTGTGTGTGTGTGTGTGTGTGTGTGTGTGTGTGTGTGTGTGTGTGTGTGTGTTTGGGTGTGTGTCCATGAAATGCGCCGGCAGCACGCACACACGCCCGCGGCGCACCATGCACGCAAGCACGCTTAGCGCCGGGGCGCGACTCACCCGCAGCTGCATCGACGGTAGCTGCCGCCGCGCCAGCGTCAGCAGCTGCCGCACCAACGCCGCCAGCTCCCGCGGCACGCCCTCGGCCCTGCCCATCGAGTCCGCCGCGTCCATGCTGCCGCCGCCGCCGCCGATGCCGCGGTCCTGCCCCATGCTACTGCTGCTGCTGCTGCTGCTGCTGCTGCTGCTGCTGCTGCCGCCACCGTCAGCGTCCTCGTCCCAGCTGCTATAGCTGGCCACCGGGCTCCGCCCTCCCCCGCCCCACCCCTCCGCC
>NW_014010908.1:3542-8495 GCF_000611645.1 Monoraphidium neglectum
CTGCTGCCCCCGCCGCTGCCGCTCCTGCTGCGCGGGGCCGGGCGCGGGCCGCAGCCGCAGGCCGTCGGGGTGGAAGCGGCAGAGGGCGCCAAGGCAGGCGGTCACGAGCTGGGGGGAGGCGGCCAGGGCGTCGTACCAACCCTCAGAAAGCCGCGCGACATCCTGCCAGCTGCGCGCGTCGAGGCGCAGGTGCTGCGCCAGCAGCTGCGCCACCTGGCGTTTGTGTGTGTGTGTGTGTGTGTGTGTGTGTGTGTGTGTGTGGGTGTGTGTGTACTGTTGTGTGTGCGTGCGCGAGCATGTGGGTGTGTACGCGAGGCAGGGGTGCGCTTGCCTACGTGCGTGCCAACTGGACTGTGGCGAAGGGACGAGGCAAGCAACAGGGCAAAAGTAGTGAGGAGAATGGGGAGGCGCGGCCGGCAAAACGGCACAAGACGAGCTCCCCGGCGTCCCAGGCGTGCGGCCTGCAGGAGTCGGCTCCCCCGCGCGCCCCGCCTCGCGGGGGGGCGCCCGTCGACGCGCGCGCGTCACGCCGCGCGGCGCACCTGCGCGCGCGTCTTCGGGTCGCTGGGGCCGCCCTGCGCCGCTGCGTGCTCGACCAGCCACGCGGCGCGCGCGAGCGGCGGCGCCGCGCGCCAGGCGTAGCCCCACGGCTTGCTGATCGGCGGGTACCTGGGTGGCAGGTTTACCGGGGGGTTTGGTGGTTTCGGGGCAGAGGAATGAGGTGCGAGCTGTAAGCAAAAAACAGGCAGGAGCAGGTGGGACGAGGGAGGGCAAGGCGGGAGGCTTCGGGTGTGGCCGCTGTATGATACGAAAGCAGCGGGTTCGGCGGCCCGTCAATAGGCGGAGAGGCGGGCGCCGTCGGCGGCGAAGCGAGGGGCTTGCGGCGCCGCGCCGACTCACGTTATGGCATCCCCGGGGCCGTCCTTTGGGGCGTCGCCCGGCGCGGGCGGCGGCGGGGCCCTCAGCTGCGATAGCAATCCCTCCAGGCTCTCCCCGCGCCACGCCTCCCGCCCGCCCGCGGTCTGAGTTTGCTGCTGCTGCTGCTGTTGCTGCTGCTGTTGCTGCTGCTGGTGCTGCTGCTGCTGCTGCTGCTGCTGCTGCTGCTGCTGCTGCTGCTGCTGCTGCCGCCGCCGTCGCTCTGGCCGCCGCGGGCCGCCGGCGGCGGCGCCGGCCGCGGCGCCGCGCCACTGCGGCCGCTGCTGCGGGGTCGATGGGCCTAGGGGGAGGGCCGGCCCCGTGATGACGTCACCCCCCACCGCAGCCTCCCCCTGCTGCTCCTGCTGGATGTCAAGCGCCGGGCCTGCCCCTGGCGCAGCAGGCGGCGCGTCGAGCTCGAGCGCCGCCCGCGTCCGCTGCCGCTGCTGCTGCCGTGCCCGCTGCCGCAGCGGCTGCATCGGACGCACGCGGTAGCCGCTGCGCAGCCACCGGGCCGTCGTGGGGACCATCCATCTGCGCCTGCGGGCGGCGCTTGCGCCCCCCGCTGCGCCCAGGCGACCCAAGGAGCCTCTCGCGCGCCGCAGGCGCGAGGACGGCGCCCCCGCGCCCGCGCCGTGCGCCCCCTTGCCCCCGGGGCCGGCCGGCGGCGGGCGCGCTCCGCCGCCCCGGCGCCCCTGCCACGGCGGCCGGAATGGCACCTGCTGGCTGCTAGAGCTGCCGGCAATGGCGCGGATTAGAGGGTCAAACTGCAGGACTTCAAATCGAGCGCCCTCGCCGCCGCCGCCGCCGCTGCTCCTAATCGCATCCCGCGAGTCGCCGGCGGCGGGCGCGGCCCACGGGCGAGGAGGGATGGGCGGAGGCGCGTCTGCCGCGGCCGCACGGGCGCCGCTGTCAGTATGCTGTCCGTCTGATGCGTCTGCTTGCGGCCGGAGCGAGCCGAGCTCCGCCGCTGCGGCGCAGCAGGGCGCCGCGCGGCGCCCGGCGACGCGGCGGGCGCCTTTCAGAAGGCAGCCATTGCCAAGGGGCGCCCCCCAGGGTGCCTCTGTTGAGCGGATGCAACGCTTTGCTGCGGTGTCCGGCGACGCGCTGGGCGGCGCTCCTGGGAGGCGCGCGGCGCGGCCACACTGCAGCATGTGGGCTGGCGCGCTGCAGCGGAGCAGCAGCCGACTACTTGTGCGCCGCCGTGCGGCTGCGAACGAGCTATGATACTGCAGCTATATAAAGCAAAATGATATGCACATTGGCTTGATTTCAGCGACAATGTGCATTCCTTCAACAATCAGAGCGCCAGGGCTTCGCAGGCCGTTCCGTCCAGCACACCAATAAGATAACGAGTTTTGCAGCAATTCTCATCCCGAGCGTCTCTGGGTTCGTAGGTGCCGTGTTGCGCTTTGGCCGTCGATCACTCGGCCGGTGTGTACTGTCCCACACCCGACTGTGGTCTGTCCCAATCCAAACCTTGCCACACACGTTTCGTCAAGTCACACGGCGGGCCCACCACTAATGCCACACTAGTGTATAAAATTTCTATTGTATCAAACACCTGACAGCAAGGTAGGGGCGTCGGCCATGCGCAGGTTGGTTGGTGCAATTCACATTGGAAAACGGCGTACAGATGCAGCAACAAACCAGCAAACCCAGCAGCCCCCGGCATCCACGGGCGTTCCTCTTGAAAAATGCAAAACTAACTAGTCACAACAGCTTTGCATCATTTCACAGACCCAACCATTGACCTTCCGCCTGGCTGCAGGCCTGCGCCGCCCATTACCCCCTTGCCTGTACCGCGCAGGAGGGGGCATGCAGCCAGCGAACCCCCGCATCGTGCTCCGTCCGCACGTGCGCACTGCTGCTCGCACGGAACGCTCAAGTGGCGCAGCGCGGACCGATTCGCGCTTCGGGCAGGCATCCATCCACGCCACATAGCCGGCCACTCCTGCCGCAGCCACTGCGAATACATGGGCGCGCCCCTGCAGACGCCGTGCTGCGGGGAGGCGTGCAAGGGACTCGTGATGGTGGTAGCAGCAGGGGCCTGTCCCGCAACCCCGAGGCCCCGCCGACGTTCGCGCACGGCCGCCCCAACAGGGCTGCTCCGCCGTGGCCTGCCGGCGCCGCAGCAGTGCTCGGCGCCGCGGCGCAGTCAGGGACGGACCTCGCAGTGGTCGCCCACCACGCCGCTCGGCATGCCACAAGGCGACCAAGGCGAACGCCAAGGCCGCCGCAAGCAGCCTGCCCCGCTCTTGCCCGGGACAAGCGAGGACCCAGCCGCCCAAGCAAACGCCCCTTCCGCACATGCCACCCAACAGCACCCTTGCTGGCCCTCCATCCACCATCCCACCGCGCAGTGTCCCTCTCACCGACAAGCCCAGCCGACCCGCCCTTTGCTACACCACACGTTGCCAGAAGCGAGGGGAAACCCTGGCTCTCTATGGGGTTCCCGCCCCCAACCTTGCTGGCCAAAGGAGCAACCTCCCCTTGATCACCCGCCCACCACCATCCGAGCGCCCCTTTCTCGCCCCTCAACCCCAGCCCACCCCCCCGGCCTCGCCCCTGCCACGAACCATGCGCGCGACCAGCGGCCCCTGGCAGAGACCCGGGCGCAGCCGGCAAGAGGCGGCGGGACGCGCGCTTGCCTCGGCTTGCGCGGCTGCTTGCAGGAGGCGGCCCGCGCGACCGCGCGGCTGCAGAGAGTGCAAGATGCCAGCGTTACAGCGTCCGAAAAAAATTCCGTGGCCGCGCGAATGTCATTGCATCGTCTGCATTCCCACCGGCAGAGCATCCATCGGGCATAACAACGCCGGCGCCGGCCGGGCGCAGGGGGCCGATCGTCGGCGTCCAAAGGCGAGCAGTGACTCAGTGACGCGGCCGGGGAGAAGGAGCGCATGCACGCGCATCAACAAACGCGCGTTGGCATCGGAAAGGAAAGTCGCATGGCGGGCCCACGTGAATGTGTGTGCGCCTTTGGGGGTGAGTGCCGACCGGGGAAGGGCGTGGTTGCTGCCCCGAAGTGGAGCGGCCATCAGCACCAAGGAAAAATCGCCCCGCAAGTGAGTAATCGGTTGGCGTCAGAAGGCGCCCCGCGCGGGCGCGTCGCGCGCACGCAGCGGCATGCAGTGTTCCCTGTTTGGACAATGCTCGGCAGTTTTTTTGGAGGTGGCTCCCAATTTTTGTGCGACGAAGCAGTTCTTCCCTCAGGCCAAGTTCGGCGAGCGGCAGCGGCCGCGGGGGCCCGACGACGCACTGCGTGGCACCCAGGCGGATGCCACCAGCAGGCGGCGCAAATACAGGCACCAGCCCGTGCACAGGCCGCGCCACGCCGCCGCGGCACTCGTGCGCTCGGCCGCGCCGCGGCCAGCTTTGGGCGGCCCTGCCCCGCGCCACGCGGCCGCGCGTGATCGCGGCGCTCAGCCCTGGTTGTGGGTCCGCTGCCTGCTGCGTGGGCGTACAGATGAAAGCGCCGGTGCGGGCGCACGCGCAGTGCCCGGCTTGGCCCCGCTGCAGGGCAGGGAGCCGCGCCAGAACCAAGCGCGGGCGCGACCCCTGCCAGAAGCCGGGCAGCTGTGAGCACATCTGAAGGCGCTCAGGGCGCGCGAATTGGGCAATCTTAATCACATCATCTTCATTTTGTCACGAGCGGTGCACATCTCTGCAAATCTTGCGTCCCCTGCCGCGGGCAAAAAAAAGCCCTGCAAGACTGGACGCCCGGCTGCCCCGCGGCGCGTCGCCCGGGCGGCGGCCCTCGGGCACGCCCCTAGCCTTGCCTTTGCACGGCACGCGCCCTGGAGCCGCCGGCGCCGCGGCCGTGCGGCCGGCCGCGCAGGCGGCGGCGGCGTACGGGGGCGAGAGTGACCCTGTGAGCAGGCAGCACGCGGCCTATGAGCCGTGCTGGCGCTCGGCTTGGTCTGCGAGGGCGGCCAGGCGGGCTGACAGCGCACGGAGGCCGCCCACAGACAGCAAAGTGGACAAGTCCTGCGCCAGCGCGTCCACCGAGCTGCCACCCGCGCCCGCGCGCAACGGCGG
>NW_014010907.1:0-686 GCF_000611645.1 Monoraphidium neglectum
CGTCGGACGAGCGCGCGCCGCCGCTGGCCGCAGCGGCCGCGGCAGAGGCGGCCGGTGGGGCCGCGCGGCGCCGCGGCGCCGCGTGGGCGCTGCCGCCGGCGGCGGCGGTGGGGCGGCTGCTTCGTGACAGGTGGGGCGGGCCCAGCGATGGCAGGGGCCAAGGGGCCAGCGCGGCGCTGCGCAGGTCTTTCGTTGGCGGTAGCCGCTGAATTTTTGCGGTAGCCACTGCAGCGCGCTGCGCCTCAAATCGACCCGCGCCAGCCTGCGCGCCGCACGGTGTGCGCCGCGATTTGACCCGCTGTGGCTCGCCCCAGGAAGCCCCTTTAAGCTGGAAACCCCACCCCTTGCGCCCTCGCAACACAATGCCGTAGGCTCGTGAGTGAGTCGGCGCTCGGCGCCCCAATTGGGATGCCGGTGCACCGCCTGTCCCGCGCCCTGTTTCACGTCTCGCGACTCGGTCTGTTGGACAGCAAAGTGTTAGCTGCGGTCGAGGCCGAGTTTGTTGGACTGCTGCAGTCACAATTGCAGGCTGCGGCCGCCCAAGCCACCAGTGTCGGCGCTCGCGCAGGGCCCCGAGCCCCAGCGCAAGAGGCAGAGCGCGCGCAGCCGCCGCCGCCGCCACGGGCGGCCGCGAGGGGCGTGTGCTTGGCCTGGCGTGCTCTGGCGCTCGCGCAGCCTGCGGCGGG
>NW_014010907.1:862-2820 GCF_000611645.1 Monoraphidium neglectum
GGGCGGCGCCGCCGCAGCCGCAGACCAGCCGCCGCAGCAGCAGCAGCCCGTGCCGCCGAGGCTGCTGGCTGCGCTGACCGTGGCGACGCGGCCGGCGCTGGCAGAGATGGATCTGAACGACTTGGCGTGGGTGCTGCATTCGATGGCAGTCTTGAACCACTACCCTTTCCTCCTCGTGAGCACCCTGCTGCAGCGAGCCGGCCGGCAGCTGCCGCGGCTCGCCCGCCCACGGCCGTCGGCCGCCAGCGGGGCTGAGGGCGAGAGGGAGTGCGAGCCGCAGGAACGGGCGCTGCCCCGCGGACTAGTCCGCCTGCTTTGCGCCGCGGCCGCGCTGCGGCACTACGACCCGGGCCTGCTGGACGCTGCCGCTGAGCTGGCGCTGCGCTCTGCCGCGGGTGCGACGGACATCGGCGCGCTCAGCACCCTGCTGACAGCATACGCCCATGTCGGCCACCCCCACGAGCGCCTCGCGTGCGCCGCAGCGCGTGCCCTTGCGGCGCCGGGCGCCGCGCGGCGCGCGAGCTCGGCGACGCTTGTCGCCGCGGCGCGCGCGTTTGCGTACCTCGGGTTCCACGATGAGGGCGCGTTTGCGGCGATTGCATCCGAGTGCGACGCCCGCACCGCCGCGGCGCCCGTCGGCGCGGGGGACGGCTCAGAATGTGTTCCGGCGGGCTCGCAGTGGCTGGGGGAGTTTGGGGGCCAAAAGGATCTGTCTTCGCTGCTGCTGGTGGGTGGTGCGTGAGAAGTGTGCGGGGCTCCAGGGGCAGGAAGTTCCAGATGGCACGTCCTGCTGCACGTGCTCTGCCCGCATAGGGGCCGCAAGAAAGCGGCGTGGCGCACGCACACACTGGTGCCCGCGAGTGAGTCCATAAACCTCCATGTACGGGTGGGCATAGGATTGGCAAAATTCTCACATAAATGACTGTAATTCTACCACATCCATACAGGTGCACGCGTGGCTGGAATCCCAGGGCCGCCCAGGCGTCCTGCCGCCCCGCCTGCTGCCCGCCGCCTGGGCCGCGTGGCGCAGCAACCCTGACGACCCCTCCTATGCCGAGGCCGCCGCCGCCGCCGCGCTGCGCGCCGCCGGCTGGCGCGTCGCCGCCGCGCCGTTTGCGCCGCCGGGCGTGCCCGTGCGCGCCGACGTCGCCGTTTGGGCGCCGAGTCAACCTGCGCGCGCGGCGGGCGCCTCGGCAGCTTTTAAACCTGGGCCTGCCGTGGCTGTGGGGCCGAGGGTGACGGGCGGTGGTGGAGGCGAGGTGGGCTCGGGGCTTGCACAAGAGGGCCTGGTCTTGTTAGAGGTGGACGGCCCCTCACACTTTCTACGGAACCGCCCCTACACGTGAGTGCCCTGGGGACACTGCCCGGTCCCCAGGCGGGCTGGGGCCTGTAAGGCTGGGTGGGGCGGAGTGAGCATTCACATGACTGCCCTGTGCGGTTGCAGCTGGGTGGGACGGGGAGAGGTGGCCGGCATGCCGTTGCGCTCGCAAGATGTATGGGAGGAGACTGCAGGGGGGCCGGGTGGGAAGGGAGGGCAAGTCTTGTTGGGTCGGCCGCCCCGTGGTCTGCGTGGGCGGCGATGGGGGCAGTGGCGCGCTTGGCGGGTTTTGCAGGGAGAGTGGGTTATCTACAGAGGAGGTGAGCGCAGCAGAGTGGGATGCTCGTGTGCGCAAGCACCACATCAATGGCCAGACGCACCGCGCCGCTCCGTCCACCCCTTGCACTCGCACCACCGGCCTGTGCCGCCGTCCCCGCCGCCGCCGCCACGCTGCTTCGTCCGCCCGCAGGCGGCGCCCGATGGGGCGCACGGCCTGGCGGGACAGGGTGATACGGGCGGCGGGGTACCGCCTTGCGACGCTGCATATAGACGACTGGGACGCGGCCTGCGCGGCGGACGCCAGCGTCGGCGGCGCGGCCGCAGCGGGCGGGGCGGGCAGCGGCGGCAGCGGGGGCCGGGG
>NW_014010907.1:3657-9311 GCF_000611645.1 Monoraphidium neglectum
GGGCGCGGCGGTCGGCCCGGCGCGCGCGGCGCTGCTGGCGCGGCTGATTCAGGAGGCGCATGCCGGAGCAGCCGGAGACAAGGATGATGGTTGAGGAGCAGCAGAGAAGGCGAGTGGCGCTGCGTGGCTCTCGGCGTGTGCGGGGCGGGGCGGTCGCTGGTTTGGGGCGTGTGCCCACGACCTTGGGAGCGAGGCGTTGCAGCGTCGCCGCACAGGGAGCGGCAGCCCAGCAGGCGCAACGCTAGGGCACCATGAGGCCGTGCATCTAGCGCCGGCCATTCGTCGATTTGTTTTTGTACAGTGTGTTGCGTGTTACCGTATGCGCCCCTTTAGAGCACGCAAACTGCCCGTGAGCAGCTGGGCCCTCTAGGGTTGCGTTATGCACCCTGTCGTTCCCTAAATGTCTTTCTAAACGCTTATAGGGCCCATCAACGGAATGGAGGCTCCACATCCGCCAGCGCGGGTGAAAACTCGAGTTTTGCAGACTGCCGAGCAGGTCGAGGACGGAGCTGCTGAGGCCAGGTGAGTGCGTAATCTACACGTATTTTTCACACAAGCGCGTTGCGTATTGATGCTGCAAAGGCGCCTGTATGGCGGCCCAGTCGCGGCGTCGCGACCGAGCTCGCGTCTTGCTGCGGGCGTAACGGCCCCAAGACGCGCCGCGCCACCGCTGCTGCCCTGCCCCATTTCCCACCCGCACTGCGCGCTTTTGCTCGCCCTGGCCCCTGCAAATCTCACCCCACCCTGCTGCCGCTGCCGCCGCCCTCTCCCTCACCCCTGCCTGTTCCCATTCCTTTCGATCCCTCAACCATGCGTACCTTGCTCCTCACAATCAGGACCCCAACCTTTACCCTCGACCAACTCATCAACGTCTTTGATGCGAAGCTCTTCTGCGTCTCCCCCATCAAAGGCGCCAGCAGCGCCGGCGGCGCGCCCCCGAGCGCCGACGGCAGCCCTGCGTCGTTGGTTGCGGCCGCCGCCGCTGCTGCTGCGGCGTCCGCGCGCCGCTCGACCGCGCCGGGCGGGCTAGGGCTCTCCCCTGACCGCGCCGCGCGAACCCCTGATGTGCAGCCGGCTTCCCTGCAAGCGGGGCCCCCGACGCCCCCGCAGCCAGGCACCGCGCCGGCGGCGGGCGGTGCGGCCGCGGCGGCAGCCGCGTGGGCGATTTACGGGCTCGCGCCACGGCCAGGGATGCCGGGGTCCCCCCCGGGGTTGGAGCCGCTAAGCTCGAGCCTCAGCCCGGCCGGCTGGGCGCCGGGGGCCGCCGGCGGCGGCCTGCTGGCCGGCGCTTACAGCAGCGACGGCGGCTCGAGCAGCGCTGCGGACGGCGCGGGCGGCAGCCGCCGCGGCGCGGGCGCAGGCGCGCCCGCTTCCGCTTCCGCGGGCAGCAGCAGCCCGGAGGGCGGCGGCGGGGCCGGCGGCTGGTTTGCTTGGCCCGCTGCGACGCCGCACCCATTGAGCCCGCTCGGCAGCGGCAGTTGCGGCGGCGGCGGCTTGGCCCCTCGGCTTGTTGTGCCTGGCCCTGCCGGCAGCGTCTGCGGTGCCGGGCCGACCGCGTTTGAGCTTGGCGGGCTGCGGCCGGCGGCCGCGGCGGCGGCGCATGAGCCCGGCCGCAAGAGCTTGGGCCCCCGTGGCGGCGCGTTTGGGAGCTTCATATGCGGCACCGGCAGCAGCGGCGCCGGTGCCGCCGCGGCGGCGGCGGGAGCTGCGGCGCCGACGACGCCCAGCCTGGCCGCTGCTGCGGCGCGGGCCGGCGCTGGCGCTGGCGGCTGCGGCGGGACACCCGAGTATGCGCCACACGTTATGGTGGTCCTGACAGACAGCGTCGCTGACAGCGCGGCGCCCGCTGCCGCGGGGGGCGAGGGCAGCCCGCTGGCGCCGGCCGAGCGGCCGCCCCGCGGCGGGCGCGGCGGCAAGCACAGGCAGAAGGCAAAGCTCAACCAGTCCCTGGCCGCGCTCGCCGCCGCCGGCGCGGCGCCGGGCGCGGCGGCGGCGGCGCAGCAGTACGTGCGGCGCTGCCTGGCGCAGTACAAGCGGCGACACCACGGCGACGCGGCGGCGCTGGAGCTGCTTACGCGGCACCTGGTGCGTTTTTATGCTTCCTCCTGATGATGACGTCACCGGGTTACATACGCTGGTCATGCGTGACATGCGATTTGCATCGCTGCGCCGGGGTCCCCCGCACTCTTTGCACAGCGGGCCGGCGCCTGCTCCTGGCTCGGCCCGACCTTGCACTGACAGCCGCCTCATGAGGCGGGGGCCGTTGTATCGTCTCCGCGCCCTCACCCGGCCCCCTCCTGAGCAGCTTCCACCATCACTAATGCATCCCTCGCACCCAACCACCCCCAGGCCTACCTCATCGGCGGCGTCGTGCGCTTCCAGCTAGACGCCCTCATCCCCTGGGCAGACCTGCCGGTGCCTGCCCCCGCTGAGCTGGCGGATAAGACCCGCACCCCCACCTACAAGGCCTGGCTCTGCCGCCTCGGCGTCGTGCCGCCCGACGCGTTCGCGACCGCGGACTCCGGCCCGGAGTCCGCGTGCGGGACGCCGACGGCGGGCGGCGGGGGCGGCGGCGCGTTTGGGGCGGCGCCGTTCTGAGGCGGGCGCGGGGGCTGGCCGCGCTGCGCCGCCCCTTGTTGCTGTGGGGCCTGTCGCGGCTCAATGGCAGTGTCCGGCATCAGACCGCTGACTTGCGCGCAGCCTTGGGGTCTTTGTACGTCTAGAATGGCCGAATCGCACACTGCCGCCCATGTAGGACCCTTGTCACTGCTCCTGAACCTCTGTTTAGTCAGGCGACTGTGGCATACGCCACAGTGCTCATCTGGACGTACAGCCTTTTCGCGCGCCATGCGCACTCAACGCGAGCGACCCCAGCCTGGTGGGCGCGGCTCGGCCCTGTGGCCAAGCTCTCACTCAGGGTTTAGGGTTTAGGGCTTTTGGGCCGCCAGGGACCTCCTGCCACCTGGCGGGCTGCAGCTGCTGGGCGCTTGCCTTGCGCCCAGGGTTGTGCTGGGACCTGGCTTTCGTCCAAAGACCTTCCCTTGTGTGTGTCGCGCCCGCATCCCCTTGCACATGCCCTCATCCCCTTTGCCCATTCCTGTGCAGCCGCAAACTTGACTTGCTTCGCGTGTGCTGGCCACTGGCGGCAACTCCTCTGCGTTGTGCATGGATACTGCTGGCTCCTCCGGCCGCCCGTTCGCTTGGGCGCCCCTGCCAGCGCAGCGCATGTGACCGCTGTCCGCCGCTGTCTGCACTCTCATGCATGCATGCATGCATGCATGCATGCCCAGTAAATATTTGGTGATCGGGGAGCCCCAGTTCATGTGTATATATACATTTACTGCACATAGTACATGGAACGGGGTGTTCAGGCATAAGACATGTCGCGACACCATTGTTGGGGTTCAGCCTTTTTGCAGAAACACTCGTCTAGGCCGGCGCCGCCTGCGTAAAGGGATTGGGCATGGCAAACCCCTGCAGACACCTGCTACCAAGAACCTGCAGTCACTCTTCACACATAAGTATTTTGACTACCGTGTACAGGATTATGTTGCTATCAAACTGCGAAAATGTGCGGATGGCAAAACAGAAAACAGATTCAGATTATGAATGCACACCAAAACAGCTCCTGCAGGGAGTGGTGCTGCGGCCACAAGTGAATGCAGACGTGCACACACACACACACACACATACACACACACACACACACACACACACACACACACACACACACACACACAAAAACACACGCACATGCACGCAAACGTACACCTCCCACTCAGCAAAGCACGCCCCTCAAACAATGCGCAGCGACTGCTCGCTGCCACGTGGGAGCACTGCGGCGCGCAGGGCGGACAGCGCGTCCGGCGCGCTGCTGGTCAAACTAACTACTTTGACCGGCGCGCCTAGGTGACACTATTGACTGTCAAGCTTGACTTTGGGTCCATGAGCCGCGTCCTCAGCTTGAGGGGCCTGCTCGCCCGCCAGCGGGCGCGCCACGCCAGCATCTCTTTCCGGTTTGCATAGCCCGTCTGCCGCACGACGGCTGCGAGGGCCGGGCTCGCTTCCAACGCCGGCAGCGGCCGCTTGCCGGTCGCCAGGCGGCTGGTGAGCGACAGCGCGTCCCAACCTTGGACGCGCAGGACCTCGAGCTGCGGCAGCCAGACAGCGGCTGCGAGGAGGCTCGCGGCGCTCGGGTGCAGCGGTGCAGAGGCGGAGACGTCGAGGGTTCGCAGCGCAGGGAGGGGCTGGATGCAGAAGGCTTCCCAGAAGAAGGGATTTCTGCCCAGGCGGGGGTTGCCGCGCAGGTCGAGGCGTGTCAGGGCGGGCACCCACGGCGCGCCCTGAAAATACCAGAGGGCCGCGTCGGTGATCCCCGTGAAGCCCAGTTCAAGATCGGCGAGCGCGGTCAACGCGGGCGCGTCGCCGAGCGCGGCGACGCCGCAGTTGCCGATGGGGCAGAGTGCGAGGCTCAGCGAGCGCAGGCCGCGCGCCCATTCGGCCTCGAGAATGAACTCGAGGCCCAGCGCAGATATGGCGTTGCCTGAGAGGTCGAGCCGCGTGAGCACGGGCAGCGGCGCCGCCGCCAGGTCACCGGCGTCGGTGTCGGTGAGGCCGTTGCAGGAGAGAGAGAGCGACTGCAGCCGCAGCAGCGGCGCGTCGCGCAGCGGCGCGAGGCCGCCGCCGCCGAGCTCGCAGGCGTCTAGGCTGAGGCTGCGCAGGGTGGATAGGAAGGGCGCCCCGCGGCCGAGCAGGCACTCCAGGCGGCCGTCGGCGAGGCCGTGGCCGAGGGCGCCACGGAGGGCGCCGCAGAGGCGCAGGGACGAGAGCGCCGTGAGGTGCGTCGCGCGGCCGAGGGCGCCGAAGGTTTTGGGGGCCGGCCTCGACAGGGCCAGCTCCTGGGCAGTTGGCGTGGGGTGTGCGAGGGGCGTGCTTTGTGCGGGGCTGGGCTGGGCAGGGCGCGCGTGCCCTTGACAAGGGGTCCTTTAAGAGAGACGGCGTGAGAGCCTCGCAGGGTGGGGCAAGCTGAGGCCCGGTTGAAGGCGGTCCTGCTGGGCGCCATGCGGAGCATGAGAAGGCCGCAGACCATGCCCCCAGCGTGCCCAATGCAAGGGCGGGGCGGCCCCGCGCGCGCGCCCGCCCGCCTCACCCGCAGCCCCGGCCATGCGCCGCGCGCCAGCGCCGCGTGCAGCGCGCCCTTCTTGTCGCGGTCTGGCCGGCAGCGCGCCAGCTTTACGAATTCGAGGCCCGACAGCTGGGCCAAGGTCGAGATCACGGCGCCGAGCACGTCGGCAGCGCGGACCCTGTCATCTTGGGGTCCCTTATATTCGTAGCAGTACAGGTCGAGATCCCGCAGCTGCGGCACCGCGCGCAGGCAACCCGTCACAGCGGGCGCCGTCTGCGCGTTGCACCACGCCTCGCTTAGCTGGACGCTGAGGCGGGTCAAGGCGCGAAGCCGCGGCAGCGCCCACGCGGCGGCGTGGAGGATAGCGGGGTGCTCGTCGCCCCACCAGCCGAGCTCCCCTAATGTGAGTTCCCGCAGGCCGGAGAAGTGCGGCAGCGCGCGGGCCACTGACACGGCCGTCTGGCGCGCGCACGCGTCGATGGGGTTCGCCGGCTGCCGCGGCGCGCGGCGCGGCGGGGCGGCGTGGGCG
>NW_014010906.1:0-8295 GCF_000611645.1 Monoraphidium neglectum
GCTCTGGGACGCGCGCGAGCGCCCGGGGCCGGCCGAGGCCGCGGACGTGCGCGGGCGGCGCTGCTGCTTTGCGACCCCGCCGTGCGGGGCGGGGTCGTCCGGCCTGAGCGCCTCTCCATCAAACATGAGGACGCGCGGCCGCCCAGACACGGAGGCGCGCCGCTGCCCCGGCGGCTCGTGGCCGCCCGCCGCCGCGCCGGGCTCGCTGCCGCGGGGCGTGCTGTGCGGGGACGAGTCGTCCGCGTTGTCGATGCGGCTGGCGCGCCTGTTTTTGAAGTGAGCGGGTGCATCGGTGTTTCTCCCTGCTCGTGAAGACGCACTTGGCTGGGCGGCCCTGCAGACGAAATCAAATCCAACACCGATGTCCACTGACCACCCCAGCGTGCAGCACGCTGGCGAGGCGCAGCCACCCACCACCACCCCCGAGCTCCGGCCACCTCAACCCAGCAGCTGCCGGCGCCTCTGGCGGCGACGTCGGCCCCCGCTGTCTTAAGCCCTCCATCACCGCCCCTCCTCCCACCCACAAAACGGCGGCCCTCCACCATGCGCGCGGCAGCCCACCTGCTGCCCTCCCCCTGCCCATCGCTGTCCTCCTCGGTCCACGACGAGCACGACGCCCGCGGGCTCACCCCCTCCCCCTCCCTCCCGTTCGCGCTCCCGCCGTCCCCCGCGTCGCTGCCGCCCGGCGCGGGCAGCCAGGGCCCGAGCAGCGGCGGCAGCTTGAGGGACGGGTCGACCTCCAGGGCGCGCGCGCGGGCGCGCTCCATGTCGGGGCGCAGGGCGGGGTGGGCCATGAGCTCCTGCACTGAGGGGCGCCTCTCGGGGTCCTTGCGCAGCATGCTGCGGGGGTTTGGGGGATTGAGGGTTTGGTGGATCAGGGGTTTGGTGAATTAGAGGTTTGTTGAATCAGGGGGTTCGAGGATACAGGGGTCTGGGGTATCAGCGGTTTGAGCGAGAGGGTTCGCTGGGCCGACAACCTGGCAATCAGGTGGGTTGGGCTACAAGTTGGACCAGCCAGCGCAAGCTCTGCACGTTGCTGCCGGCTGGCCCCCTGGCGCCTCCTCTGCACACGTTGCTTCCTTCGCAAGACCACCCTGCTTCAAATCAGCTGCCGAACAGGCCCCGCAGCCCATAAGCCGCTCTGCACACCGTCCGCCCCCTCCTTCCCGAGCTACCCCAGCAGCCCACCCCCCCGCCCCCGCTCACAGCGCGACGAGGCCGCCCCACTCCGCGCTGTAGCCCGGCGGCAGCGGCGCCATGCGGTGGCGGCGAATCTTGGTGACGAGGCCGTGGATGTTGAAGGCGTTGAAGGCGGGGCGCTGCGCGGTGAGCTCGTACAGTGCACAGCCCAGGGACCTGACAGGGTGTGGGGTGCGAAGGGTGTGTGTGGGGGGGTGGGGGTGGGTGCGTGTGTGTGAGAGGGGTAGGTTTGCGGACGGAGGTAGATTTGGCTTGCAAGGGTTTCGGGTGTGCACAAGATTGGTTTTGAAGGTGCAAGGGTGAAGCATGGTGTAACAGGGTTCGACGCTGACTTTGCAAGGGAGAGAAGAGTGTGGCCAGGCCTGACGTCTGGGCCTCATCAGCAAGGAGGCAGCAGCGAAATGAGGCCAGTCGCGCCGCCTGCCCACCAGGTGTCGCTCTTGAAGCTGCAGCCCTTCTGACTCAGCAGCTCGGGGCTCATGTAGTGCGGCGTGCCCTGGAGGTTGAGCAGGCGCAGGGGCGGGCAGGACGTAGGTCACCGAGTGACGCCTGGCAACAGAAGCTTCCGCCAGATTTTGATATTACTGCTTCCAATGACGCAGCCGCCGTCTTCAGAGTATGTGAGCCAAAATGACCACATTGCGTCCCAAAAAACACTCCACGTCATCCCCAGCTGCGGGCACGGCCCTAGAACACCCCCCTAGAACCACACACAACCCACGAGCCCGGCCCACCACTAGGTTCATGTCCTCAGGCCTGTCCCCCTCCGTCTCGCGGTAGGTGGCCAGGCCAAAGTCGCCCAACTGCGGCAGGCAGACACGGAACGCAGGCACGGCTTGCGTCAGCAGCAGCAGCAGCAGCGCGTCAGCTGTACAAGCGTGAAATGACGCAGAACCGCGGCGGCAGATTGCACGCCCTGCTGTATATTTTGCCGTGGGCGATGGGCGAGCTGGTTTGTCACAGGCAAGAGCAGGCAAGATCAGGGAGGGGCGGTGCTCTGTGTCACCTGCACGTCCCCCGCCGCTGTCAGGAAGATGTTGCCTGTCTTGATGTCCCTGGGAGGGGGTTGAGGCGCGGTCCAAGATGTCAGAGGGGCTACACCCTGAACGTCAAAGGTGCCAATCCCTTACACCAGACGGTGACACTTGTGGGAGGGCGCTCCTAGCCACAGCTTGCCATGGCTACCCGTTCTTGCATGGGGAAGAACAAACAAGCCGAGGCCATGGCAGATCCGGTGATCTGCGTAATCTTGCTGGCAATCTGGATCTCGTGATCTTTGTGATCTTGCTGGCATGCCGAACTCTCTCACCTGTGCAGAACCTTTTGAACCTGTAGGTACTCAAGGGCCAGCAGCATCTGGCACAGCCACAGCTTCAACGTCGCCTCTGGGAAGGGGGTGCCCTGCGGCAGTGGGATGCACGCGGACACGTGCGCCACTCTCAGCGCTGCAATGCCCCGCGCGCGCTGCGAGCTGCGCTGAGCAGCACCACAGCCAGCCGCCCTCGTCGGCACACGCGTCGTCTGCTGCACCTTGACCCACTGGCGGCTGCCTGAGGCTGCCGACTCGTGCACCCCTGGCCCCGCCACGAGGGTCCCTCACGTTGTTCTTGGCCATGAGGGTTGCAAGGTCACCCTTTTCGCAGTACCCATACACCTGCATGGGGGTTTGAGAGGTGATGAACGCGCAATGCAGGCCTATCAGAGCGCCATCAGCAGCCTGGCTGCCAACACATCCTTTCTACGCCCCAGAAGGCCCCAGAGTTTGCATGGATTGAAGAGCCGATGTTGGCCAAGTGGCGGCTTGGCAGGTGTGGGACCCCTCTGGAGGAACCGAGCCACGCGTCCCAGCTGCAGTCTGCCAGCCCAAACACCTTCAAGCCGGCACCCGGCGCCCAGCTCCCGGCACCGCGGCCCCTCCCAGAGCTCACCACGTTGACGGTGTGGCCCTGGGTGATCCAGCTGGTGACGTGGGGCACGATGTAGGGGTGCTGCAGCTTGGACACCTGCAGGCATGTGTGCCAGGGAGGGCGACCTGGTCAGAAACACTGCTGCTTGGGCGGCTGCGCTCTATGATGCCGAGGCAAGCAGCACGCTGCCTGAATCCAAGCAACGTGTACTGCACGAAGGCTGCGCCCCAATGCTTGCATTGACCGTGGTATGATTCTGCTGGGCTGAGCTCGCGGCGTCTGCGCCCTGCTCCCTTGTGGCCCGTCAGCTGCACCAGCCAACAAAAGCAGCATCACGCTCAGCGGCGCACCATGTCCCGCTCTTGCAGGGTGCTGTTGCGCTGCCAGTTGGTCTGCTTTGCCAGCCGCACGCGCTTGAGCACGTACTGCTTGCGCGTCTCCTTATGCAGTACCAGGAACGCCGCGCCAAACGCGCCCTTGCCGATCTGCTCCCGCATCTCATACTCAGAGCTGAGGTCCACGTTGCCCTGATGGGGTAAGCGCAGGTCATGGGCATGGCACACACCAGCACGGCGCAAAGCGCTCTTGTTGGGCTGGGACGACGACGCGGCGCATGCAGGGTCATGACAGGTACCGCTTTGTAGACCGTTTGCAATCATGTTATCCCCACACAGTCCCCCAGCTCGCTTGAACACGGCCAACAATTGATTTGTCTCACCGCCATTCTGGCCCACCACACTAACGACACAACGCTGCTTGTTGCGTCCTCTACTTCAAAGGCATGATCCCTGGATTCGTCCCTGCTCGTGCGTCAAAGCTTTGAATCCTGGTTCAGATCAGGTGTCCAGCAGTCAAGCGTCTTCCTGAAATAATGTAACTTGCTATTGGCAACGCCTTCGATGTATACTGCAGTTGCATAGGGCCTGGCCTGACTTTCTGCCGTCAGGCGTCAGGCATCAGAGTGCCGTAGCAACAGAACGCACCACCCCTACCAGTCTCAGGAGCAGGCTGCCTGCTCAGGAGGTGCTGCTTTGTTGAGGCTGGCCCGCTAGGTTTGCACAGCACCACCCATAGCGACAGAAAGCGGACTGGGAAGTGCCTCCCAGAATGTTTTGGGCGCACGTGCAGGAATGAACAACATCACTCACCCGGTGTGCTGCTAAATGCCCGGCTTGTGCGGGGTGAGGGAGGGCGCTTTGCGTAAGACTTTGGATTTGTATGTGCTGCCATTCTGATGAGTTGCCTGGGGCTGAGCTGCCTCCCTTGCATGATTCTGCCGTTGCCGCTGACGGATGCCTGTCTGCAAGGCTGCAGCTGGCACAAGCCCACTGTTCCATTTTGCTGGGCGTGACTTTCCCATACCCTACCCTCATCATGCGCACACAACAGCCTTGATCCAGCAGTGCGGACAACTTACTGGCGGGGCATGCCCAGGCGCCTTGACAAGGCAATGGACCAGCAGCGCAGTGTACGCGGCTTGTGGCCCCACACATTTCTGGCCAAGTGCTGCCGTTCTCTAGGGCCAAGGGCACAACATTATGAACGGTCAAGGTGATGATCCATCAAGGTGACTGTCAGCAGCCACCCTCCCTTGTAGGGAAACTGCAAAGAAAACAACAAGGTATAGGGAGCAACACACACACAGCACGCGATGGCAGAACTGGGAGGCCAATCAACAAAGATTGAAAGCACCATGCAGTGGCTCTGTCTATGCGGCGCATGCACACCCTGAAACGCACAGCAACCTTCCTGCTGCATATTGCATGCATAATCCAATTGAGAAACATTTAAGCATCCCCTTTGCTGACCACACACAGCTGGGCAGGCACCCGAGCCTGCACCAGTGGAGCTGCATGCGCCACTCCGCGGTCTGTCGGCGACCCTTCTACATTGTTCAAGAAGCCCTGTGTCGGGGTAAGGCGAGGGCATGGGGGCTTGAGCCCCCATGGGGGCTGAAGCCCAATGCCCTCTAGTTGATTGTCATGCTCTGAATGCTGTCCATCAGGGCGTCCATGCTGGTCAGCTTGACAACTGGGTTGTTGATCGGGAGCGGCGTCAGCGAGATGCGGTTGATGCCCTCGATAGCGGCTGTCAATGCTGCGGCCACGTCAGGGTCAGCCGGCATCTTCGCTGGTGGGGGCATCTGCTGCTGCTGCTGCTGCTGCTGCTGCTGCTGCTGCTGCTGCGATGGCGGCAACAGCTGCGGCACAGCAGCCCGCGCCTGTGCAGCCTGCGCTTGCAGCACCTCTGCGGGCTCGGCCTGGCCCAAACCACGGCCGCCGCCACCCTCCTCGCCCTCCTCGCCCTCCTCGCCCTCCTCGCCCTCCTCGCCCTCCTCGCCCTCCTCGCCCTCCTCGCCCTCCGGCTCTGGCATCGTCAGGCGCGGGGGGGCGCCCACCTTGGGGTAATGGTAGCGGGGTTATCAGACAACTGTGGAGTGAGGTTTGGGCGTTGTGACTGTACAGGGCACACTACAACAGCTTCGCCTGGCGGGGCATGCAGCACCTCCGAACACAGGAGCGAATGTAGAGCAAGCGGCATGCCCGCTGGATTGCCCACGCATGTAGTGTCTCCCTTTGGTTACTGGCAGTGCTGCTGGCCAGGAGAAAGAGAGAGAAAGACAACGCTGACGCCTCGCGCAACTAAAAGCCACGCTGCAAGTGGCACTGCATTGGATTGATGAGGAGAGTGTGTGTGTGTGGTTACTAGCCACGCACCCCACCATACAGGCTGGCCAGGTACATACGCACCGCAGCTATGTAGGCCCACACGAGCAGCAGCCACAGGAATGGGGTCCGGAACACGTGAAGCGGGGTGTTGACATCCGCCCACGTATCCTCGGCTGTGACAGATTGGCACAAATAGGTTGGGTGGGCGGGTGCGTGTGGCTGGGATGGGAGTAGATGTGTGGGTGAGTGGGCGGGCCGGTGGGGGGTGGATGCTGCACAAATGGCCGGGAAAGAGATTTGGGGCAGGTCCCAGCCAGCTCGAGGTTGTCGCATGAAATGCCCCAGAGACTCGGAGCGGCGGGCGAGCGAGGTTGCAGTGTGTGCCCGAGGTTGTGACAGCGTCTGTACGCACACGGCGCGACGCTCACAGCGCCTGTGCCTGTCGGCTGTGCAAAACCCCCTCATGCCAGACAGCCCTCACTCATATAATCTTGGACTTGCTGACGAATGCTGCCGTACGCCCCCAGGGCGCCGATGACGGCATCGGCATCATGCTCGCCCAGGCTATCCTGGGTGCAGGTGCCCTCAGCGACGGCCTTGGCAGCGGTGTTGGCCTTCAACTGATTGCAGAACGCTTCTAGGCGGCGTGCATCGTCGCTCTGCTTCTTATTGATATCGCCGGCGCGGAGCTTCAGCCAGACGATCGTGTGGCTTAGCAGGTAAGTTATGAGGTAGCTCAGCGATACCAGAGAGTCGTAAGTGTGCTCACGGACCGTCTCGGGTTCCGACACACGCGCGTGCTCAAGGACCCAGTTGAACGAGGGCATTCCGGCTTGCGTGTGGATTGCAGGTGCTGTCAAGATACGGCCAGATTGTGAAAACGGCGGCGGTGCAAATATATTTCATTGAACGAATGTGTCGTCCAGCAGTCACGCTCAGAACACAGTCATTTCGGTACAGGTAATGGCCAGTGACACGCGCCTGCAAAACTGCATTGGCCCACGCCGCCCCAAGCTTCACACGACAGCCATTGCACCAGGCTCTGTAATCAAGCAAACTTGGTGGCTGCAGCGAGGTGCGTCAGCGGCCATTGTTTTGTGTCCAACCCAACCCGAGGTTGGCTCCAAGTAGCATCGTACCGTATCGTCACCGGTGCGCTTCACTTTCCTTGCTTGCAGCGCTGGACCTGCTGACACAATGCGCTGTGGGACTGGCAAATTTGGAGTTCATCTTACCAGCAGTCTGGTGTAGACTTTTTCCTCGGTCAGGGTAAGGCGATGCACAGTCATCCAATTCCGCACTCAATCGTCATTCCCCAACTGCCAGGTCCGGGCCAGCCCGGGTGCGATCATCGAGTTTGTTAGGATTAACCGACTCCCAGCATCACTCGGTGCCAGCTGCGCTGCGTTGCGCTACTTGTGCAACCTGTTGTACTGGCTCCCATACTCAACAATGTGCTAGAGTGGTGCAATCGTTAGTTAGTTGGTGGCTTCGTTCGAAACTTGGTCAGGCACTTCAAAAGGACATTCCTGCCTTGGCTGAGCAAGTGTAATATGTTTTGTTGCGTTACGGGTGCAGTAGCTGCTGCAAGCTGCTGTTCAAGCACGGGGGGTAGGGGCAGTGCGTGCTATGGGAACGGCTTGGCAGGGCCACAAAGCAGGCATTGCGTTCGAGATCATTCTCTTAGACTTGGACCATGACACGTGCGCAGCGGTGGCGGAAGAGGGTTGATGGGTGACAAGATGTACGCGCTGCTGCAGCGCAGGGCCGACGGCGTCCTCCACCCCCGCAAGCCCACTCGAGGTGCCGCTGGCGCTGGCGCACCACCAGCACCTGCCCTGCACGCCAGACGTCGCGGCCGTCGCCACCGGCGAGAGGGGCCGCAGCTGGCAATGCCTGTATCATGTTATGCATTCAACCGCTTGAGTTGCCCGTGGTTGAAATGAGTGTTTGGCGCCTGCGCAGGTCTTGCTGCCAGCCTTGAGCTGGAATCATGGAATCGGCCCGGGACCATGCTGCACAGACCATCATCACAACATCTTGATTCAGTATCTCATGCCTCTCAGCCTGCTGTTGCAAATTCAGCACAAGTAGCAGCAACAGGAATCGGCAGAGGCCAGCACATGTAGCACCAGTTTGTGCACCGTTGTTGAGGCTGCAGCCGAGCTGGCACAACTTTTGTTCAGATCGGCACCGTATGCTTGTCACTTTGGAATAATCTCGTGGTACGACTGGCTGCCAACATTATAGTACCGGTACCCTGCGCCAGATCATTGTTGCTGCTGCATACACACTCGCTGACGATGCCGGGCACCCAGCACGAGTAATCAACTGCCTGATCAAGTCACGCCACATCATTGATACCTTTATGCAGTCGCATTGCAGCCAGATCGATTGAGGAGTCAAACCTGTGACACGAAGGCCAGGCCTGGCAGGCACCGCCCTGCATGTCCGTGAGTGAACAAAAGGATAGGCCTACCGCCACTCCCAAGCGCGTCAAGGCCTGGTGGTGGCCACCT
>NW_014010905.1:0-2302 GCF_000611645.1 Monoraphidium neglectum
GCCCCGACCCTCACACCTGTGTGGTTTTGCGCAGTGTCGGCATCGTCCGCAACGAGTGCGCTGGCCTCTGCCGGCCCATCCAAGACATGATGGCCCTGCACCAGCAGCCTCAGTGCACGAAGCCCTTGGGGCCGAACCACAAGCTCGCCTACCACCCTTCGCACCCAGATCATGCCGCCTTTGAGAAAATGTGGGTGTGACAAATGGTGCTGATGCCGCCGTCATTGTCATCGCACATCCGCTGCCGTCGCCGCCGTTTCTGTTGCTGCAGATGGGAATAAGATTGATTGCTGTGCATGCCACGGCGCAATCAGCTGGCGAGTGCTACCTGCAATACTTGTTGAGCGGTTTGACTTGCAAAGCCCTGGGAGTGATTATGGTGCTGCTGGTGAGCGTTGTCTCTTAACTCGTGCCCGTGCACTTGCTGGCATAAATCGAGCAGCTGGTGGCAGAAGAATCATCAATTACATTGGTACAGCGTCCCTCTGGCGTTGTGAGTGCGAGCATACAACGCACATTGCTTGGGAGCAGCAGGGGTGCAGCTCTCGCCGTTCTCACGGGGCGCACCGACTGCAGATTGGCACTCGCGGTGAAGATTGAGACGACAGAATAACTTGCAGCGGGCGGGGGCTGCATGCATGTGCCGACCTTGGGGTCCTTTGTTGGTGTTGCATGCGTTTCAACCGCCCGCGCCAGCGACAGCACACACACGGCGAAGATATTGCCGTTGCCTCGAGGGTCAGTAGCAGGCAGACGACGTTTCCGCCGGACCGATGAGTTGTTATACAATGTAAAAGTTCTCACGTTTGATGCATGTGTGTATACACAGCCGCAAAGTGCATCGAGCGACGGGAGCCTGTTGCACTTGCTGCAATGGGCAGTGATTGGCGCAGGGAGGAGAACCTGCAGCCCTCAAGATGCAAGGTCGCGCAGGACCCTAGTGTAATCTCAACGCGAGTTGACTGCCAAACAGGAAGTGAGAGCAGTATGTGCCTTGCGCAGCGGGCGCCGTGTCCTGACGGCTGCCGCTCCCGTGCTGCATCGCATGTGTGCAGAATAATACAGTCATGAACAATGCGTAGAGTGCCGATGCCACACCAGACTTCCAACACGCTTCATAGGAATCGCCCATAACCAGCAAGCGAACGCAGCAAGGGCGCAAGCCGGCCTCCCGGGTGGCACAGGCGGTAGCCTGGCGCGCAGGCCCGCCGTCAGCGTCGTCGGCGCGCGTCATCCTTTCCCCAGGAGCTCGTTCACCGACTGTGTGACGACCATGGTGATCCCGAGCACAGGCCCTGTGTACCCAAGAGGGGTCAAAGGACGCGCCCAGCACATTGAGAGGCGCGCATCCGCCTGTGCACGGCACCCGCAAGCAGTTCCTCGCCCCACTGGACGTTGCCAGGCGAGCCAGCAGCCCCGGGCGCGCCGCCGCCGGGCGAGCTGCCTGGCGTGCCGCGCGCGACCGTCGACGACACCATGGCGGGGGCGCGCGGCCCCTGGCTCACCGTAGAACTCCGTAGGCAGCAGGGTGTCGCAAACGTAAGCCACGATCCGCTCGGCCCTGGGCCTGCCGCGCGCCAGCCGCTTGGCGCCCGCCTTGAGGAGGTTGATGAGGCCGCACATCAGCGTGGCACGGGAGCAGAGGCGCCAAACAAGGGGCCGCCAGTTGCGGTTGATGAGCTGCAGGGGACGCGAAGGGTGTGAGGGTGGTTGGGTTGCAAGTGGGTGCTCATGGGAGAGCAGGGTGATTCACCGTCATCGGCAGACCAAAGCACCCTGCACCATCAGGCCAAGAGCCTCGCACTGATTGGTTGCAGCCACACTGACACGCGCAGGGCAAGGCTCGCCAGGGCAACGGCGCCCAAGGAGACGTGCAGGCTAGCACGCGTGCACACATGAACACACACAAACACGAACACACATGCACACGCACATGCAAGCGCACGCACGCAGTCACGAGCGCACCTGGTGCACCCTCAGCCGGACAATGTCCTCCACCACGTACAGCGGGACTGACAGCGGGTCCGCGATCGCCGCGTCGGCGCCGTGCGTCCTGCTGATCAGCCGCTTGCCTGCGGTAGAGGAACCGCGGCGCGCAGCGCGGCCGCATGCGCGTGCGCGTGCGTCAGAGCCCGCCTGAAACGCCTGCAGGCCCTGCGCCGGGCCTCGGCGCGTCCTCTGCGCAGCCCGGGAGGGCGCTCCGACGCCTTGGCGTCTCCAAGCGAGCGTGGCGGCGCTTTGGGGGCAGCTGGGGAAGGGAGTGCGAAACGCCGGCCCGAGGGCACCGCCCCCCCCCCCCCCC
>NW_014010905.1:2619-8610 GCF_000611645.1 Monoraphidium neglectum
GCCCCCGCTCACCCATCTCGCTGCGAACGAGCTTCTTGTACTCCCGCACCACAAAGGAGTTGAGGTGGCGGGGCGCGGCGCTGATGTGCTTGCTGGTGTCTTCTAGGGTGTCCTCCAGCCGCTCCTTGGCGTCGACAAACAGGTCAGGCCAGTCTGTGCAGTCCCCATCATTGCGGGTGCATGCGTGTCGAGCGGCGTCGCACATGTGCATGGCTGTGTGGGCTGCTTTGCATGTGTGTGTGCCCCTGTGCTGCAGGCTGCCGCGCAGTGGTTCGACACAGAAAGCTGCCCCGACACCAGCACAGCCACGCTCTGCGCTGCGCGCATGCACGACGCCCAAGAATCGATGGCATTGAGGTCGGCGTCCGGGCCCGCCGGCCGCCCGCATGACGCAGCTGCGACCCTGTGCGCTCTCTCACGCCGCGGCGTCGCGCATGCAAAACAGTGCCGCTCGAGGTCACGCAAGACCGGCTCGCGGTCGCCCACCTTTGACCGTGTCGACCAGCCACTTGACCCCGCTGCCCGTGGCCAGGAAGCGCTTCAGCTCCACCGGCAGCGGCTCGTCGCTGGTAGAGGTGGTCGGCTCGTCTTCGTCGCCCGTGCCGCTGCGGCTGCTTCCCAGGGCGCCGCCCAGGCCGCCGCTCAGGTGGCCTGGACGCTGGATAACCTGCATCCAATTCGCCCCGGGCCCGCCTGCGGGCCCAGGCCGCTTCTGCTGAAATTCTGCCAGATTCATGATCGGCAGCAGCACGCAGCTGGCTTGTGCACCTGGAGTGCGTGCCGGCCCTGCAGCAAGATGCTGCGCGCGCGGCGCGGCTGCGCCGCGCATGGTCTAATGCGCGCTGCACAACACAGGGCCGCAGTGTTGCTCTTGAAAGCCAGCGCCAAAGGGGACCACGCCCAATCCTTGCAAGTAATCTGGTGTCCTCTGAATCCCCGCGGACACGCTTTTTATAGAGACTGACGGCAGGACCGATGCAAATGGTCAGATCGGCGAGCACACTATATAACAAGCTGAGACCCTACTCTGTTGAAGCACTCTACGGTAGGCCAGGGGTCAGAGCAATCTGCTGAGATACACATGCAAGGAACCGCCCCTCCACGGTAGTGGCCCGTAGGCTGCAGGGTCAGGCACCTCTACCGTGAGCGAAAGTACACTTTTCACCAATCATTTTCCCAAGTATGTTCACGTGTCTGAAGTTGAACGATAGCCGGCGTTCACACAGCATCATATGCCTTGAAAACCATCGTTATTTTGCTTGACAAACTATCAAAACCTGATCACAGCTTAACTATACATGTATGGATACAGACGTGCGCACCAGCTACGTGAACGAGCTAATCCGTGCTTGCCGACGCAGCAGTGCGTCGTCAGCACACGGCATGTCCCTGAAGTTGCATGCCGGCTCCGCTTCACCGGTGCTCAGTGGTGCAGCCATGTCCAAGCATGGGGGCTTGTTGCAGGCCTGTCGCTCTGCCGGTGCGGTCAATATGCGGTGCAACCTGCACAGCGCAACTGGCACTGCCGCTTTGCAATGCGACCATCAGCACCAGCACCAGCAGCAGCAGCAGCAGCAGCAGCAGCAGCAGCAGCAGCAGCAGCAGCAGCAGCAGCAGCAGCAGGCCGTAGTCGGCACGACGGGGCCTGGCACGCACATCCGCGCCCTGTCGCTGCCCGCCCTGGACCATGGCAGAAAGGTCGCCCCTCAGGCCGGCCCCTTACTCTGCATCAATGGCAGCCGCATTGACAGTGCAGGTGTCACCAGCGGCCCTGCTATCACCGGCCATGTCATGACGCAAGGCAGATCCGCTGTAAGCAGCCGCTGCAGCAGTGCAGCAAGCAGTGCAAGGTGCAGATGCGTCAGCCGCAGCTTGACAAGCAGCACGGCCAGCTCAACCATCTGCAGCACCCAGTTCAGCAGCGTCAGTCGAGGCAGCAGCGACTGTGCCACCACCTGCTGCTCTTCCGAGAGCAGCGCCGGGGGGCCGGTCATTGCTGCGGGGTCGCCTGTTCCTGGCGAAACTGAATGTGGAGGTGGCTGCGCAGCACTTTCTGCTGCGTGCAGCACACCACAGCAGCGGGGCTGTTCCGCGGTGCAGCACAGCCGCTCACTTGCAGGGGCAGCATTGGTGCGTGGCCCCCCTCAGCTGTCTGCAGACGAGCTGGCGGCTCGCCAAGCCAGATCGGCTGCCAGGCGTGCTGAGGCATGTGCGGCGGCTGCTGATGGGGCTGGCGTAGCATTGTCAGGGGCCGACTGGCTGGGGAGCCTCCATGCCAGCACAGCAGCAGTGCTCAAGCGGGACATCGATTTATCAACAAATGGAGGTGAAAGCAGCAGCGGCGTCAGGCTTGGCCGCCTTCGCCCCCCCACATTCCCGGGCACGCACCCCACAGTCCTGTTTTCGGCCCCAGTTGGCGCAGGGGAGTGCAGCAACCAGGACGTCAGCCAGGGCGCCGACGATGGCCGTGCCGCCGCTAATGGCGGCAGCACCTGCAGCAGCAGCGTGGGGTTGCAGGCTTTGCCACTACGCCACGCCAGGCTGCTCGTCCGGTACACAGGCTCGGCCAACAAGCCCGTCAAGCAGGTGGGTGTGTCATCTGCAGCTTTCAGTTATTGCCACAGGCGTCCAATGAGTGCAAGGGCCCACGCGCCGAAGCAGACACGAGACGCTCTGCACACCGTTCTGCACACCATTCTGGACACCGTTTTGCACGCCCCGACGCAGGTGTTCAAGCAGGCGGGCTTCAAAGTCACAAAGGGCGATGCGTGGAGCGTGCTGTGGGGCCGGCCGGCGGAGCTGCTCACAGAGGATGTGCTGCGTGCGCTGGGCCCCTTCCAGCGCATCAACCATTTCCCGGGTGAGCACGCACAGTGACGCGAAAAGCAGCAGGCCTGGATCTGGACGGAGCAGCGAGCGCGCAGGTTACCACGAGCCTGCAGCAGGATGCTGCTGACCTGGACGCACAGTGTCCACTTCGTCGGGTCACACGCACCTCAGCAGACATCTCTACACTGTATAACCTATCCACTTTGTGAGAGCAATCTGGTAGATGCTGATTTTGGCAATGCTTTTCCATTCCGATCGTGCGTGCTCTCAGGTACGTGGGAGCTGGGGCGCAAGGACAGCCTGTACCGCAACGTGGCAGCTGCGCGGCGGCTCAAGGGTGCCGCATTTGACTTCATTCCCAAGTGAGAGCAGCGCGCGCCTGGACGGGGGGATTCATAAGGATTCATATCAAGACACAGAACACTTACATTGAGTACAAAATCGCCTATTTGTGCGTATGATTTCATGTCACCACACATCACAGAGCACCATTTACCTCTTGGCCTGGCTGGCATTGACTGCTTTTTGCAGGTACTTTCTCCTGCCTGGCGACGCCGGCGCGTTCCAGTCTGAGCTGGAGCATTACCCAGGCAAGTACGACTTTGAGGACCTGTGGGCGCGGTCAGCCCGCCAACCGCGTGGCAGCTGTCACCCTCCTGAGCGCTTCACCTCGGACACCGGCCGCTGCCACTCGCGACGTCGCCTCCAAAACCCTGAACGAGCACCCTTTTGTGATGTGGGCACCATTAGCAGCACCGCCGCCGTCCAAAATCTGCCAGATTGCTCGATTGCCGCCCTTGCTCAGGCGTGGCATACATACTCAAGCCAGTGGCGTCGTCGCGCGGTCGTGGCGTCCGCGTGGTCGCCGACCCGCGATCGCTAGACCTCACAGCCCTGGAGGAATGCCTGCTGCAGCGGTACATCACAGACCCCTTCCTCATTGATGTGCGTGCTCACGGGGGCAGCGGGCTGACGATGCATCGCTGGCGCGTCAGCCTGGCAATGTTGTTTTGTGACGCTGTTTGTTGATTATTTTTGACGAGGCCACCTTGCGCTCACCGCTGGTCAAACCCTGCAGGGCTACAAGTTTGACCTGCGCGTCTACGTTGCAGTGACAAGCCTTGATCCATTGCGTGTTTATGTGCACGAAGAAGGTGCGCAGGAGCCAAGTCGATTATGCAAGGGACATGCCAGGTACACGCATGTGTGCCCTTATGGATGCATCCAGCAGATAGTGCCTCTCGCGGCTTGCTGCAGGGTGCATGAATGCCCCTCCCTTTGGCTCATTGTTGGCGACCACCGCTCCCCCCTCCTGGGCCCGGTGCCTTTTGAAAACCAGGCCTGGTGCGGTTTGCCACCCAGCGGTACAGCAGCAGCAGCGCCTCGTACCGCCAGCGCCGCCGCCACCTCACCAATTACGCCGTCAACAAGGGCCACGCGGGCGGCGCCACCGCCGACGGCGGCGCGGCTGCGCAGCACGGTATCAGTGGTGATGGAGAGGGCGAGCTAGACGCGACAGTCGGCAGCGGCGGCGGCCAGGGAGGGGACGAAGGGCGGGGAGGGGCGAGGCATTGCCCCAAGTGGAGCCTGGCCATGCTTCGGCGGCACTTGGAGGCGCGAGGCCATGATTGGGGTCACGTGTGGGAGCAGGTGATGCGGCAAGAGGGGAGCCAGAAGTTCTGGCTGCAAGGAGTCCGCGGGAGCCAGCCGCTGCACCGTCTTCGTTTGAACTGGACTGCAGTTGTCCGAATTACGGAGAGGCAGCGTTGTTACCAAGCAAGGGTCTCACAATCACCACTCACTGCTGCCTTGCGTGCCGCGTGGCATCGCGGCAGGTCAAAGACATCGCTGCGAAGACCTTGATCGCCGCGGAGCCACGCATGGGCGCCTGCACGCGCGCTGCCGTGCGACACCGCAACTGCTGCTTCGAGGTGAGGGGGGGCCCCAGCGGACTGGCAGCCGCAAAGGGACGCACGCGGTCGCTTCGCCCGCGCAGCCCGGCCGCGGCCAGCCAACCAGCAGGCGTGGCGAGCCTCGCCCGCACGGCGGAGTTGTGACGCAGTCTCGCCGCTCCCTCGACGGCCCCGCGCCTGCCCGCGCCCGCCGCCGCCCGGACCCGCGATACCTCTGCATCCCACGCGCGACGGGTCCCTGCCGTGATCACGCGCCCGCGCCCGCACGGACGCGGCGCCGCACAACCTGCAGCTGTTTGGCCTGGACGTGATGCTGGACTCCTCCCTGAGGGCGTGGCTTCTGGAGGTCAACACGACACCCTCGCTGGCGGTGGACTCACCCCTAGACGAACGCGTGAAGGGCTCTGTCGTCGCAGACCTGATGTGAGCGGCCCGCGGCAGCAGCGGATGGGGTACGGGTCCGCTGCCAGGGGCAGGGCGAGGCGGAAGCGTGCTGGGTGGACCAGAAGTGGGCTGGTTCTGGCGACGAAGGGATGGGTCATGACGTTGCCAGCGTTGGCGCGGGAGTGCAGCAGCGCGTCAGCACCATTTCTGAAGCACAAGGATGCCGGCCAAATGTGCCTGTCCGCCTGCCGCAGGAACCTGGTGGGCGTGGTGCCATGGGATCCAGAGTCGCTGTCAGAGCTGGAGGAAAGGGAGCGACGCATGCGCCTGGTGGGGCTCGCCAATCCCCGGGGCGGCATCAGCCGCAGCAGCAGCGCCGCCGCGCCCCGGGCAGCTGCGGGCGCCGCGGCCGCGGGGCGGTGCGGCGCGTCAGCGGTGGTGCGGGCCGCGCCGGCCGAGCCACGGCGGCGGGCGCCGGCGGCGCCAAAGACGCTGAAAGAGGCAGCTTCCCTCGACTTCCGCCAGCTGGCCCCCTCAGAGCTCCCCGACGCGGTGCGAGAGACTGTTGCGGAGCACCGGCGGCGCGGCGGGTTCCAGCGCGTGCTGCCGTGCCCCGAGGAGCCGGACAGGCACCTGGAGCTTTTTGAGGCCCCGCGGGTGTCAAACCTGCTTCTCGCGCGGTGGGCGGCGCACGCGGCCGCAAGGCTGCTCCGCACGCCGCCGGCGGCGGCCGCACGGGGCACGCCAGGGGCAGCTCTGGAGCGCGGGGCTTGAGTCGGATGACCGCCGGTTCGACACGGGCGGTTGCAGCCAGATGGGCGGCGTTTGAACCCGGTCCTTGGTTAAAAAGCGGGGTGGTATGTTT
>NW_014010904.1:0-8292 GCF_000611645.1 Monoraphidium neglectum
GTTGTGGGAGGTGGCGGCGATCAAGGGGCACCGGCGGCGGGGCGGCAAGCTGATGCTGCTGGTGCAGTGGGCGGACAGCGTGGAGGCTGAGGTGAGGGGGGAGGTTCTATCTAATGTTCAGCTGCGAGGCGCCCCCCTGAGTTGCACGTGTCGAAGCGGTCCAATGTTCATGCCGGATCAGTGCGTGCTACCACATAACCCTGAGGCCCTGAAACCCTGGCAAGCCCAACTATCCGCCGAGCAAGGCGGCCTGCACGTGCACGAAGCCGTGCCGCACGAATCGCCACGCGCGCATGCCGCGCGCGGGGCCGTCACCGCCATGCGCCTCCCTTTCGCCTCGCCCCTTCCCCTCTTCCCAATCCACGCCCGCGCATCCGCTAATAAACATTCATGCTTTTCCTCTACCCACAGAAGCCCCCGCGTGGCAGCGGCGCCAGGGTCCTTGGCCCTGCCCCAGCTTCCGGGGGCCGCCGCGGGTGGCTAGTGAGGTGGCCGGACGGCTGGGAGCCGGAGGAGCACCTGGCAGGTGCCGCGCAGCTTCTTGCGGAGTACAAAAACGCCCACGGCAGCCTCAAGCTGAAGGCCGGTGCACCGGCGGGGGCCGTGGATGTGCGGGTCGCGCGGGGCCACAAGCGCCCAGCGAGTGACGACCGCGGCGGCGGCGGTGGCGGCTGCGGCGCGGTTGCCCGAGTTGAAGGCGATCGCAAACGCAGCGGCTGCAGCAGGGAGGGTGCTTTGGAAAGGCGGCGCCACCACTAAAGGGGGTGCGCTGGGTCTGTCCGCTTGCGGGGCGGGCCGCTTGCAATCCACCGCTTAGATGTTTGCTGTCTTTCCTGTGCAGCCGTGCGCGGCGGCGGCGGCGGCGGCGGCGTCTGTTCGCTGCGCATAGCGGTGCACACACGTTGGTGCAACTCTGGGGGCTGGTCCGTGTGTCGCGTCCCAGCCGGTCATATCCCCGCCTGCAGCGACGCCGCCCCACACCTCTACCCGCTGCACCCCTTGGGGACATGGTTCCATTGTTGTTGTTGCTTTTGTTGTGCCCTGGGGCGACCCGCCGTCGCCATCGCTTTGGACCGTGCGAGAACGCAAGGCTGCATGCGCAGCAAAACGTGCCACATGCATACAATGACGAGTGTTGACCAGCAACTAACCCAGCTTTGCGCCCTCCTACGACCTTGGGGTTTAGGCACAATCGCTCCTGATCAGATCCCCTGGCTGCGAGGATTATCAAGTGTATCATCGTCGTGCCACTGCAATGCTTATTGCTTGCGTGTCAACCTGCCGGCCGCCTGTAACACCACCATGAACGAAATCGCATGCTCATGACTCACCCCTTTGTCACTCCTGACGGTGCGCGTCTGCGCTTGTGGCCCAATTCTCCGGGGCCGTGCTCAACAGCTCTTCAAGCCTGGTTGATGCTATGCAGAATGGTCAAAGCGACAATGTGCAGCAGTTCAAGTTTGTCTGGCAGCAATTTGTTTGAGACCTTAGAATCTATAGCAGCGTACGTGGCAGCGACCTCAGGTTTGGAACTGTGTGAACAGCACCTCTCACACAAAAGCCAAACAGCCAAAAAAATGATGCTGGACTTGTGGAGCCGCGTGCGCCCGCAAGGCCAGTATCTATCAGCTGTGCGTAAAAGACTGGGGTGTTCGCTGCTTCATGTTCTCGCCATGCTTCCCAGACATGCTGAGAGGCGGCGTTACTTACTTTGGGTCCTGCGTTTGTTCACCAGGACTGTATCAAATTGCAGGGGACCGGCCTACGCAAAAGACGGCGTTGCTGACCAGCGTTGCTGGAGATGATTGCTGGCCAACCCTGCCGTCGCGCAGGGTCACCTGTGCTGCTAACATTTGCCGAGTGCGGCATCAAGCAGCTGAGTACAGCTGCTTGATACTATAGCTGGCTGTCTGATAGGATGTGCAGGTGGCAAAGGCATACGGCACAGTGGTGACAATGCGCATGGTCCTGCATTCCATTAATGCTGTCGGGGGCCCACACAATCAAAGCACCTTGAGCGCAGCTGCTGCTCCCTCTTCTCATTTTGACCTTCCAAGTCCGCCACGTACAGCCTGCAGTTGATGGCTGGTTTTGTCAGGCGTGTGTGGGTATGACAAAGCTGCGCCGTTGTTGCAAGCAATCAAGCAGAAGCTGGCTTGAAACTGCATGAGAATGAAGCACTGGCAAAGTCGATTACCAACGGCGCACACAGTGCGCTGTGTGTTTACGTATAGCTCTGGTTTGCAAACCAGAGCTGTATACTCAAAGCGCACTGCGAGCGGAGGCAACTGCTACCGTTCAAAGGTGCTCTATCTGCACCATCAGAGCAAAACAACGGATGGCATGGTTGTGATGAACAGAGAACGGATGGAGGAGGTTGAGTTGAAAGGACGCAAGCGTGTGTCCAGTGCCGCCATCGGCGATTGACATGCATGCGTTGTGCCAGGTCAAGTCCACCGGCTGGCTTCCGGTAATGGACTTGTGAGGTGTCCACAATAAGGGGTTTGAACATTGCGTGCTGCCCACCGTGCAACACGGGTAGGTGCTTTGACGCAAGTGTTTGGCAGTTTTATCTTGTGCGTGTCAGTGGGCCGTCACAATTGACGCATGCGTGCGCTCGTTGCTCGAGTGCCCGCGTCTACGGGATGTGTGTGAGGGGGTTCGCCGCAGCGTGTGCAGCCCACAGCTGCGAATTGCGCCCCCGACAACTCCAAGTGCCGGGCTCGATGGTTGTGAGCTGCATGCCTTGCGCGGGCAGGGAACCCTCGCCATAAGGATGGGTATCACCTACCAACGCGCAGGTTGGCCTGCCAGTGCGAGGCGCCAAGCGACAATGTAAAGCGCAGGGTGAAATCCCCAGCAACCTGCGCGCTCTGGCCCAGGTGGCCCTGCCTGCTTGCAGGAGCAGAGCGTAGCGGCACCAGCCCCAGCTGATCATATGAGTGGAGTGCAATTATGTAAAGTTTGGACCAGGGAGACACTGTGTGTCAGCGCACCAGTGTGCGTCCGAGCTGGGAGATCACCTGGCGGCGTCACCACATGGGACAAGCGAGTCATAAGAGTCAGAGGGCGGCAGCAAACAATCCTGCTGTGAAAACAGGAATGAAAACAAAACTCGTCCAGCCGGGCGCGAGTACCAGCAGCACCTGGGACGAGGCAACACCTGCCCGGGAATGCGCGTGCTGCAGCAGGAGGCAGACTGGCAGGCGCAAAGCCGAGGGGCCAGCACGCTGGCGGCTCCGTAGCAGGTGTAGTGTGCGTAGCGTGGTGTGTGGACCATACCGCCGTGAGGATTGCAAGAGGTTTTGCACACCGAGCAAAGTTCTTGGTGCCATTGGTGTGTGGAACGTTGATACCGCACCCAACACTGCACGTCGAGTTGACACTCCCTGCACGCAACTGCCAAACCTTCACGTTGTCAGTGAGGCTTTCATCAAAGCCCGAGATGGTTGGATGAATACCTTATGAAACAGAACAAGCAAGCCAAATTATTGTGAGATCGGTTATGACTCTGAGGCGCAACGGCTGCGCGTGCGCCAAGCCCTCATCAGCTAGCGCTGTGAAGCGCTGGCTGCTGAGGCGCGACAGACAGCAAGCCATTGATGTGCCGTGCACAAGGCGCTGGGAAGCCAAGACTCTTTGCGGCCTGCAGGCTGCGAATCGAGGAGCCAGACTCAAATCCAGGCGCGGGTTGCCTGGGAGCACAACGGTGCTTGGCGCCTCACGCACCGCAATAGGCAAGGGCTCTGGACACGGCTTCGAGGAGCGGCGGGGCTGCAGCCACATGTATCTCATACAGAGGATAAAAGACAAACTTGAACGCAGTAGCTGGCCATGAAAATTGTTGGGAAGCCCCGCTCAACTCACATAAACACGTGTGCCATGAGAGTGAGCGCTATGTTCCGGGCATTCTCATCACCTCAACCCACAGCCTATGAACAGGGGTTGTGCCATGCACCTCAACCCATACTCCCAGGAGCCTCTCATGGGCGCAGCATGTGAAAAAGGCTCTGCAGCATGCAAACGCGCTGAGCGTCAGGAATTCATGTAGAGGTTTTGTCAAACAGAGGCTGAAACAATTTGTCATGGCTTCGCAGCCAGGATGACCCCAGGGGACACTAGGCCAACCTTTTCACGAGCACAAAGCCGCAGCTTGTATTTTGACACCTCTGAGGCAGGGATGTCGATGGACGCGGTCCCTGTCTTGCCATCACTTGAGTATGAGATTGGCAGCTTTGTATCCGCCGCCGAGCCGCACCGTGCCGTAGGCGCCTTTGTGGGATTGCCGACGAGCAAATAGTCCTTCACCCCTGATCCCTTGGTTTTGGCGTTCCTGTCGTCGGTCCCTGCGGCCTGGAACGTCACCGTGAACTTCCCAGCGCCCGCGTCGTATTTCCCGGTCAGGCCGACCTGGGCGGGGGCCATCCTCGGGGCCGTCTTGTCGTAGAGGACGGTGAGGGTTCCCGGTCCCCAGGTGGTGCCATTATTCTTCTTGGTTGGCTTCACGTCGCGGAAGTATGCCGTCACCGTGCGCAGCCCCTCGCCGCCAATGCGAAGGACCTTGGTAGTTGAGTAGGGCTCCCACTTGGGGCACTTGCTGGGGACCTTGACGGGTTTGTCCACAACACACCTGCGAGGGCAAGAAGTGGGGTCAGGAGCGGCGGAAGCCTTGTTCGGCCAACAAAAGACGTGAAGTGTGGTTTCACAGCAAGGGGTGCAAGTTATACAACGGGGGTCACACATGCACTGCTGGAGGACGCCCGCCTGGCGAGCTTGCGCGGCCCGAAGTAAGGCCACTCACATCTGCTTTGCTACTGCCGTCACTGCCAGGGTCACGGTGTTCTTCCTGACAACATTGGGAGCAACCACGTCAGCCGTTGGGCTGAACGCCAGCAGGGCGGACTTCGGGTCAAGCACGGCCGAGGCCATGCCTGGGTTTAGGGAGACATTGCCCGATGCGTCGCGGATCCACACATATACCGTCTTGGGGCCGTTCCCGGGCGAGAGGATCCAGGGGGTGGGGCTTTGAAAGGCCACAAAGCCGGCCGTGCAAGTTGGGGAGTTTGAGATGCACCTGCATCGCAACAAAACGAGGAGCACAAGGTGGCGCACGCAGCCGGACTTGCAAGTTAGGGTTGGTTGGGAATGACATGGCAGAGATTAAGTACAGGTCGATTGGGTCACCATTCGCAGCGTGCAGCTGCCAACTTTTAAGTGTTGAACACCTGTGCGCCCTGACACCACAGAATGCATGTGTCCAAGGTTGCAACCCCTGTACATCAACATCAATTCTGAACTGACGCCAGGCGTTATACGGGCCATAACGGGGGTCTTCGACTCACATGCCGGTTGCAGCTGGACTGATGGTCAGAGAAACCTGTGGCAGCGGCACCCTGGGCGGCGCCGTCACAAAGCCCTCGCTCAGCACGACGGTGGGCGTCAGTAGAGCAGCTGCATCCAGGGCAATCTGTATGCGCTGACGGCCACTGATGCTGAGGGCGTTGGACACACTGCCGGCTCCTGTGGACATCCAGGCGTCCAGCTCGTACTGCTCGCCAGCCAGCAGGTGTCGCTGCGCCGGCAGCTGGCGCACCTGCGCTCAGGGTGGGCAATGAGGCACCGGCGGTGCATGAGGTGGGGGGAAGGGCGGGTGGGTGTTGTGGTGAGTGGCGTGGGAGAGGTTCAGGGTGACGTAGATTGGGTAGTGAGACAGGGGCTGAGCTTCAAGCTACACTGGTCGTGGCCACTTGGTGAGCTGGAGCAGCGTGGCATGAGTGGTGGATTTCAGCACAGGGCCCAAACGGCAAAAGATACAACAAGGCCAAATTCGCACATTGCCTTGAAGTGGACAGCAGCATGCCCAAATGCTGTGGTCAAACTGCTAGTCAAAAACAAGGCACCATGTTCCAAGTTCTGAGTATCTGCCGCAGATCGCACCGCGTATACGAAGTATGTGGCCATTTCTGGTCCTTCAAATTGTTGTGAGTACGCCAGGGCAAAAAGCCTCGCACGCTCTGAGTCGCGCCTGGAAGCCGCAGCAGGGTGAAGCAGCCAGCAGGGGCGGCGAGTTGCGAAGGATGCAGAGGGCAGCGGGAAGAACGGCTAAAATTGAAGGGAGACAGCCGCTGGATGTGCAGCGTACAGCTGCCCTCATTTTGTGTGTGGGAAGGGCCCCGCGGGTGCACGCACGTACACAATCCAGGACAACTGTGGCCCAGGGACAGGTGGCTACGCAGCAGTCTTCCAGCATGACAACGGCCAACGATGCGCACACAAACACAGACACACACACACACACACACACACACACCTCAAACATTCACACATACACACGTCTCAAACACACACACACACATCAAAAACAAACACATGCACTGGCAGCAGCGGAACATCGGGCGCTGTTATCTCACCACCACGCTGTTGACGCCAGAGAGGCAAAGTAAACGGCCGGCTCTGCGTTGTACGACAGCTGCTGCACTGAAATTGCGTAGGACGTCCCGTTGACCTGCACATTTGCTTTGAAAACCTGCTCATTGTAAGTTGAGGTACGGTGCAATTTAGCCTATCGTCAGCGAAGCCGTACATCACAGGCTGGACAACAGCAGAAAAATGCACCAGGCAACAGTGTCGTGACAGTTACGCCGTCACATCTGATGCAATGTCATTGTTGAGTTCTCTGCATTTTCATCGGAGTCAGGGGGACTGCTAGCGCACAAGGTCGTTGCAACATACACACTCACCCGTGCAGATGGTTTTTCTGCTCGTAAATGTTTGCAGGGGTGAGGGGTGGGAAGTAAGCAAGCAAGTGATAGATTGGAAGGCTTTGAGGCTCACTCTCAGCCCTGTGAACCCGGCCACAAGCGCTTGCCCTATACAAAAATCAAGCTGCCAGTAACAGGCCAGGCAGCAGCGGAGCGCATGATGCCGAACACGCCCAGTCCCCCATCCCGCCCGCCGCTTACCATAGCATGCCACCTTGCCGTCACCAATGAAACCGTCCGTGCAGGTGCATTCATAGACGAGCGGGCCCGTTGTTGAGCATGTCGCGTTGGCGGCGCAGGTGGCATTCCCCCCTGGGGCGCACACGTCGATGACTGCCAAGCAGGTTGCAATGGGGGAGTGCACAGGGTCACAGTATGCATGTCAATTGAGGTGAGCCGCTGCAGATGCCGTGCACTTGGCGAGGCAGCATAAAGTGTCCTTGTCTGGGGGTTGTACACCACCGCTTCATCAATGTGCCTACACACCTGTGCACGTCTTGCCATCTCCAGAGTAACCAGGATTGCAGGTGCACGTGTAGTTGTTGCTGCTTGTAGCGCTGCACGCAGCGTTGTCGTCGCAGGGTGATGACAAGCATGAGTTGCCGCCGGAAGTGGGCGTGTTTCCAGCTGAGGTCAAGGGTGGGCGTCCAATGAGGCATTGTTGGGTTCAGGGTTTAGGCTAAGAGTTTAGGGCTTACGGGTGGTAACATGAGCCCCTTCCATTCACATTCAAAAATTTGAGGACATGCACGCACATGACGACAGAGAAGCATAGACTGTATTTCCAAGACACAGATCGAAGTTGGGGCACTAGCTTGCAGGGGCACAAGCTCAGCGCAAGACACGTAGAGATCCCAAATCGCCCATGCATACCGGCGCACATCTTGCCGTCCCCAAAGTAGCCCTTGTTGCAGGTGCAATTGTAGCCGCCGATCGTGTTGACGCAAGTCGCATTCGAATCGCATCTGGCGTCGCCAGACGCACACTCGTCAATATCTGTGGGGTGGTGGGTGCGGGGCCCAGCAGATTCCCGTAGTGATGGTGGATATTCAACCCCACCTTCGACACGGGCCTTGGCAACACAGGCCTGCAACCCGCAAGTTGCACCACTTGATGCGCGCAGTTGCCGTTGACCGGCCGCTGACTAGGCGGCCTAGGTGGACAGGCGGCTGAATGCATCATCGGCCTCTCATGGACGCCACCCAGCCCAAACATCACGACACATGGAATCCACACCTGCGCACGTCACACCAGTCCCAGCGTAGCCAGGGTTGCATGTGCACTCAAAGCTCCCGTTGTTTGTATTGATGCAGAGTGCGTTTGCATCACACGGGTAAGGGCGTATGTTGCACCTGTTTGAAGACACTGTGTTGGTGACTGCAGATAAAGGGGGATGAGGTAGATGCGTAAGAGTCGTGGCAACTAAGCAAGGAGGCTAGCTGAAATGATTAGTGCCACTCGTGGTACGGCGAAGTCGCGGAGCAGGTGCAAATATCCGATAACCATTGGAGGTATGACATGCACGCGTGCG
>NW_014010903.1:0-4885 GCF_000611645.1 Monoraphidium neglectum
TGTTTCCATGATGGGGTTGGCATGTAGTAGCGGCTGATGTTGAAGGTGGATGCAGGGGCCCTCATCCCATGCTCAACGCCCTGTACCGATGAAACCCCTCAGATCCGCTCAGAGCCCCGCCGCCCACCCCTCTGGCGTCCCCCCCTCTCCCCCCCTTCCCCGCTGCCGCCCCCTTGCCCCCCTCCCCCCGGGCCCACCTTGTTGAGCGCCCCCACGAGGCTGTAGATCGTGGCCGTCGTCTGGCTCAGGAACCACAGCGCGCTGAAGCTGATCCCAAACCCAATCAGGCCGCCCAGCAGCGCCACCGCCAGGAACATGGGATTCTGCAGCGCCGGCTGCTGCAGCAGGCCGTCGTGCTCCCCGAACAGCACCATCAGCACCAGGATCGGCGGCACCGACAGCAGGTTGTTGTAGTACACCATGCTGAACTCGTCCATCTTCTGCTTGTTGGTCGTGCGCTCCGCGACCTTGTCCATCACCGACCGCAGGTACAGCGCGTATGCGGAGGTGAACCCGCAGTTTGCGATCTGCCAGATGTAGCCGCGCCACGTGAACGACAGGTCGGTCGCGGCGCCGACCATCGCCGAGACGAGCATCAGCCCGAGCGTCGCCCAGACCTGCGGGCTGTAGGACTTTTTGTAGATGACCACGTCGCACACCGCGGTGACGAAGTTGCTGACGTTCTTCCAGACCGTGACCATCGCGACGCCGACGTGCTGCGGGGATGTGTGTGTGGTGTGGTGTGTGTGTGTGTGTGTGTGTGTGTGTATGTGTGTACACACATGTGGACGACTTCCTGCCTCACGCCGCGCCTCGCAGGTGGCCAGGTGGGGCGCGGCGTGCAGGCGTCGTCGGTGCAGGGCAGGGCGCGGGGGTGTTACGCGGCGGACGAGCAACAGCGGCTGCGCCGCCCACGCAGCAACCGCAAAAATCAAGGTTGGTAAAAGCATGCCGGGCGCAGCGGCACCATTCGTCGCCCCGCTCCCCTCAAAACAGGGCGCCAGGGAACCGGTGATGGCGGCCCCCGCGCCTGCCCGCCGCCCTGCGCACCTGCAGGGCGTAGAAGCTGCTGCCTATCATCGCCACGAACAGCAGGTTGACCGGGAACCAGATCAGCACCAGGTCGCGCTTCAGCGGCTGCAGCTTGACCAGGCCCGCCAGGTGGCAGGCCTTGACCAGCGCGGCGGCGAGGGCGCACTGGAACGCGAGCAGCGCGTTGGGCGCCGTGAAGCCGAAGCTCTTGGGGTTGAGGGCGTGCTTGTTTAGGATGACCATGCTTCCGCTGGCGGCGCAGTAGGCCAGGCCGGCAACCAGCACGGCCGGCAGGCCCAGTATGCGCGCGCCGCCGGGCTTGGGCGGCGGCGGCGTCTGCGACAGCAGGCCCTGCTCCTCATCTTCGGAGCCCCCCTTTAGGGAGGCCATGCTGCCGGCTGTGGTGGCGGCCCGGGATCGAGCGGCCTGGGGGCCGGAGTCGAGCGCCTGTGGGGGACGGGGGCGGGGCATTCGAGATGCCGAGCGGGCGAGCGATCAGGCAGGTGCTGCATGCTGCGGATACAGTATGTGTGCATGGCACGGAACCAGGGCATGGCAGACCGAAGGGCGGCCGCTGGGTGCAGCCATGCATATGGCAGGGCACAGTAGCGAGCTGTTGTGCTGCGCAAGCGTGCCAACTCTGCGCCATGCGCCTGGCGTGCTGCGGAGGAGAGTGAGCCTTGCCAGGTTTGCTTTGGCTATATCAGCCTTGTTCTTGGCTATGAGCTCCGCGACCCCGCCTCCCCCTTCGGGCCTGATCAAGAACTGGTCTGATCACGCTGCGCCGTGCCGTGCAACAACAACCTGCAATTGTACAGATCTCAATTTTCGAATTCCTTGACGTTTTGTGGATGAAGACCACCTCGTGAGGTCCCTGGCCGATGGAGCCAAACTCGTATACAGGTGTCAGCAGAGCTCGAGAAAGGCGTGTGGGCTGTTGTAAACCGTCCTTCTCAGTGCAAATATGTGCTAATTCAAAATTGCACAGCGAAACGTGGTTCGCGCACCCCGTTGAGATGCCGACGGCCGCCTAAGCGGTGACTGTGCCCCGCCACAGGCAGCAGCCAGCCGCCCAGCAGCCCCAGCAACAGCCCAAGGCGGCCTGCATGCTTCTCACAATTGTTCCAAACAGTTATGCAATGGAACGGCCTGAGCGGTGCCACCGTGGCCCAGTCCAGGCATGAGTCGAGCGCAAGCAGTCCCGCTGTGTCTGAGCAGGACTGCCACATTGGCGGGGCGGCAAGCTGTGACTGCTTTTGTGCCTCGAGTCTAAAGCAGCCCATAGTCTACGGATGTGAATCGTACTTGCACCTGTGGGTGTTCATCCCTGCGAAGGCAGGCGCCAGGTGGCAAACTCCTGAGCTCACTCGCCTGGGGCTCAGAGCTGGCCCCTGCCTGTTCTGCTGGTGATGCGGGGTCGGCTGGGGGCTTCATGCCTGTCCGCGCAAGGGCTTCTAGCTCACACGCATGGCCCGAGCCTTGTGTTATGCGTGTTGTTGAGGATGGGCACCAGTAGCAGGGGTGCACCTATGCACTGATCCAGCCCCTCAACTGGTTGGTGAGCAGCCACCCCCCCCCCCCCCGGGCGCAGCACACTGTACGCCCGGGCACAAATTTTGTCCCGATGCAGAAATCGATGTTTTAGTTGGTTTTCTGTTTGCTGTTTTGTATTTGACTATCAAGGGACACTTCTACAGCCATCGCGTCAACATACAGTACGAAGAACTCACTGTACGGTAAGCAGCGGGCGCACACCTGCCTGCTGCTATGATTGACGTCAGTGTGTTGACCATTGATGCTGCACTCCTGGGCATCCGGTAACAACTTGTGGCAGCACTCCCGTCATGCTCACGCCCAATTCACCTTTGGGGCAGCAACGAGTACGGCCCACCTCAAGCGCCTGCTCACATAGTTGCCTATTGATGCGTCAGCAGCAAGTGCACTGCACACCTGAAAACCTGCGGCTGGTGGACAAGGCTGATCCTCAGTCCCTTGCCACAACGCGTGCAAGCGCACACCCAAGACGCAGCTCGGGCTGGCGGCTTCTGTAGCCCTGCGTCATCGGTTGTGTCGTCACTGCCGCAGGCCAGAGCGGTGCAACCCACATGGTTGATTGAAAGGAGAATAAGTAGGGCGAAACGTGATATGCACGCTCGCACCGCACCCGCAAGTCGCCCGCTGCACCGTCGCGTAAAATCATGCAGAGATCGTTTGACCACTCCATTGATAGCTACGGTAATCCATCAAAGCTACGTGAATGTTCGTGCATAGGAAGTGTTGACATTGGTGTGCAGGCGCGCTGCCCTTCATCTTACTTTTGGTCTCACCAATCCGCTGTTGTCTGAGTGGGGAGCCTGCTGAGCAGTTGTGAGTGTGTACTCCACATGCAGCTTGATGGGTGCGCTGCAGAGCGCAGCTGCCTTGGCGACGCTGGCGGCGGCGCGGCAACACCTCGCAACTTGAACTGCGAGCACACGGGGGCGCCGTCGGAACAACGCGATGCAGTGGCAGCGAGTGCAGCAGCGCCGCAGACCCAGGAACCCTGGGTGTGGGCCTGCTGGGAGGGACCAGGGCCGTCACCCCTGTGGGCCCTGGCGCCGGCGTCGGAGCTGTCTCTCCCGCCCCTCGCGGCCGACTCCATCGCCTCCCTCCTCGCCGGCCCCCACGCCGCCCGCGCCCTGCGCGCCACCTGCCGTGGCGCGCGCGCCGCGCTCGACGCGCGCTGCGGCACGCTCGCGCTCGCCGGCGAGCTGCAGGCCGCCGCGCTCGCCGCTGCGGCGGCCGTGGGCCGCTACCCCGCGCTGCGCGCCGTCGACTTCACAGTAGAGCATGGCGAGAGATGCGTCGCAGCGCTCGCCGCCGCGCTGCGCGCGCTCGGCGCCCCCGGCCGCCTCGCCTCGCTCGTCGTGCGGGAGCGCGGCGTCGGCGCGGCCTACATACCCACGCCCGCGTGGGCGGCGGCGCTCGCGTCTCGCGTGGCGGCGCTGACCCAGCTGGAGCGACTGGAGGTCAGTTTAGTCTCCTCCCACCCCAGCTGCGCCGCCGCGCTCGTCGCCGCGGCCGCGGCGGCGCCGGGCCTGCGGGTGCTGGCGCTGCCTTGGAGCTGGGCGCAGGGCGTGGGGCCGGCGCTGGCGGCGGGGCAGTGGCAGGAGCTTCGGGTGCGACTGCGTGTGCGGGCTCATTGTTCGCGTGGCGGCCCGTGTCATCCCTTGCCCTTTGCTCGGCGCTGCCTCTGTCCTCGCGGCTTGTGCAGCTTGGGCATCTGAACGCGCAGGAGGGGAGCTGGTGCTAATTGAGTGGGGTTGGTTCTCGCGAGGCGGTGGCTCCTCTCAGCCGCTGCCGGCGCAGTTTGCCGGCCGTCGTCTGTGGTGCTTTCGGGCCAGTCCCTCAACAGAGGCAGCTGCGAGGCCCTCACACCCCTGTCCCAGAAATGCAACCACTTCCGTATTGGATTTCGCAGGAGCTGGTCTTGCGAGGCTTGGGGCCCGAGGAAGCTTCCACGCTCGCGTCCCTTGAGCTCCCGTCGCTGGCGTCGCTGCGCCTCGCCAGCTGCGCGCTGGGCCCGGGCGCGTGCGCGGCCGTGTCGCGCTCGGCGTGGGCGGGGCGGCTGCGGGGCCTCGCGCTCGGGGACTGCGGGCTCGGGGCAGAAGAGGTCGCAGCGCTGTTTCCCTCGGGGCCCCCTGGCAGCGGCCTGCTCGGGCGTGCGCCGCAGCCGCCCGGCCGCAACCAGCAGCAGGCCGCCGGCACCCCCTGCCCAGCGGCGGCGGCGGCGGCGGCGGCGGCGCCCTGGGCGGCTCTGGAGGACCTTTCACTCCGCGGCAACCGCCTCGACGACGCCGGCGCCATGCGGCTC
>NW_014010903.1:5059-8460 GCF_000611645.1 Monoraphidium neglectum
CCGCCTCGACGACGCCGGCGCCATGCGGCTCGCCGCCGCGGCGCTGCCGCGCCTGCGGCGGCTGGCGCTCGCCGCCAACCACGTCGCCGCGCCCGGCGCGGCGGCGCTGGCCGGCGCGGGCTGGGCGGCCGGGCTCGAAGATCTTGACCTCGGGTCAAACCCGCTGCTGGGCGACGCCGGCGCCGCCGCGCTGGCCGCCGCGCCGCTGCCGCGCCTGCGCCGTGCGTGCCTCGCGCGCGCCGGCATCACGGACGCGGCGCTGCCGCCGCTCGCGGCGGCGCCGTGGGCGCTGGCGCTGCTGGAGCTCGGGCTCGCATACAACCGCGGCCTTGGGCGAGACGCGGCGCCGTGGGGCGAGCTGGCCGCGCGCCCGCTGGCCGGGCTGCGGCGGCTCGACCTGCGGGCGGCGACGGCGCTGTGCGCGGAGGCCGCGGCCGCGCTGGCGCGCGCGGCGTGGCTGCCGGGGCTCGAGGAGCTGCGGCTTGCAGGCATCAGCCTGGGGGCGCTGTCGGCGCTAAGGCGCGCGCCATGCTTCGCGGCGCTCGAGGCGCGCGGCGCGGTGCTGCTTCGCGCGTGAGCCGGCCAGGCTGCGGTGGTCGGCGGGCCGCCGGGCCGCTGTCCTGCCGGGGCGTCCTGCGTCTACCCCCACCGAGTGCACGAAAGCCGCTACGCGCGGCGGCGCCGGAGCGGCTGCCAGGCTTCGGCTGGGGTTTTGCATTCGCATGCGCCGCCTGGCTTATCCAATTTCCACCGGCGACCACCGCGTTTTAGCGTGTTGCATGCTCCTTTGCCCAGGACAGGGCAGCGGTTTCTAGTCTTTGACCGGAGGGATGGCAGGTCTTTGACCAAATAGTCGTCATCACTCCAGTGCAGCATGGTCCCGTTGGTATGCAGGTTTGTCATGGGATGCATGTCTTCGGTGCAGGTGTACATCCATGGATTGCCGGGCACCTGCGCCGCATGCCTGATAGCCCTTGGGGATAGCCGTTGGGCGGGCGGGCGCAATGAGCTTCTGGCGGTTGCATCTGCCTTCAACCAGTAACATCTGCACCAGGGGCAGGGCATGTTGTATCGCTACCTTGATGCCTGTGCAGTGCATGAATTTTCCCTGATCATGCATGTAGCTGCACATTCCTCTGCGACCATGCACATGCTGCAGACTCTGCTGGCACCTGAGTGACATTGCAGAGCAGCAGCCCGCGGCGGGCATCGTGCGCGGGCGATGTATACTTTTGTACTTTTGCTATTAGTCCCTTCTGTCGAAGCAGCGCGCGTTGAGGTTGCCTACTTGATGCCGCAATTTGGTTCAGCGCGTGGTCAATTTCTTAGTAGCGATGTCTCATTTGCTCAAAGCACCTAGGGTGAATGAGACTAGTAAATGATGCTTTCTAGCTCGCTCCCTCAAAGCAGCTGTGCGACGAGATCAATTAGATCTGCTGGTGCTTCCGTCACCAAGCGAATGCGAATCACCCGCAGTGCGGCAAGGCTTCATAAACTAGCAGCGCACGTCGCGCCTTCGCACCAACGCGCAATGGCCGCGCTGGCGGCGGACGGCGGCGACGCGCACGGCGGCGAGCGGCGCGTGGCCGTGGTGGGTGGCGGCGTCAGTGGCCTGTTCTGCGCATCCACCCTTTCTGCGTATGGCTACAACGTGTCCCTTTTTGATATGGGAAAGACAACACCGGGTAGGAGGCTGTGAAGGCATGTGTGCGAAGTGCTGGGCCTTCTGTCACTGGTCCTCGCTCCTCGGGACTCCTCGAGAGCGAGTGACACCCGACGCCCCAATCAGCTGCTCAGGGCGCCGCGGCTGGATGGGGGTTGGAGCAGTAAACACGAGTCACACGTTGTGCAGCACGCGCTACAAACCTGCCAGCGGCAAGCAGCCAGGCGGTCGCAAACCCGCCGTCGCTGGCAGCTGTCTTGATGAGTGCCGCGAACGCGGCGCCCTCACCCCCGCTCTCCCCCCTCCCCGGCCAGGCGGACGCATGACCACCCGCCGCACGTCCTGGAAGTCCCTGCAGTTCGACCACGGCTGCCAGTTTGTGCGGGCAGTGTCAGCTGAGTTCAGGGCGGTGGTTGACAGCTGGGTGGACGCAGGTGCGGGGGCAAGGCACCGGTGCAGCCACCCACATGTTTTGGGGCTGCGGCGCCTATGTGAAAGGGCCGCGGACGAAGCTGGGAGTGTACGCCGGCCGGCAGGGCCGCGGGTGCGAGGCAGGGGATCAGGCGAATGCGGATGGAAGAGGCGGTCGCGGCTGGGGGTGGTCCGGGCCGGCAGCAATGCAGGGCAGTGGTCCCAGCCGGCGGCCGCGCACACACAGACACCCCGTCGCCAGGGTGGTCGAGGGTCGGCGCGGCGGTGTGAATTTTGCAAAGCGAGGAGACCCCCGCCCCAAAATATTTTCTTCGTCTCTGTTGCCTGTGGTCGGTCCAGGCGTGGCGACGCCCTGGGGCGGCAGGGTGGGGGAGCTGTGCGCGACGACCGGGAAGTTCACGCCCCGGGAGGAGCTGGCGGGCAGCGGCGAGGGCGGCAGCGGCGGCGGCGCCCGGCAGCCAGCGGGGTGAGCGCGGGACCCTCTGGCTGGGTGGCGGCGGCGCGTGCGCGCATCACAACGTCGCCGGGAGGGAGGGGGGGGAGGGAGGCGCAGGCGCGCGCAGGGGCCTCGCAGTCAAACTGCTGCAGCGGCCGCCCCGCCAGCCGCGCGCGGGTGGCAAACGGCGGCTGTCGGTAGGTGCTGGTGTTTGCGCTTTCAAGGGAGGTGCAAGCAGCCACAACCCCTTCCACAACGGGCGCGCAGCGGCAGCGCGCGCTCTGGCGCCCTGCAGAAGCTCCGGGGCCGCCGCCTCGGTGCCCCCACGCGTTAGGGACGCCACACCCAGGGGCGGCCCCTGCCTGCGCCTGTTTCCCGCAGGTTCTTGGACGTGCTTGGCCCGGGGCGGCTGTATGTGGGTTCGCCCAGCATGGACGCCATCTGTACCCACATGGCGCAGCATGGCGGCATCGCCGCTGTGCGGTCAGACGTACAGGCGAGCCAAGCAGCGCACGGCCCGGCCTCGCGCGCCGCCGCCGCTCGCCCTGCCACCGCCGCCGCCGCCGCCGCGGCCGCCGCGCCCTGCCCTCTGCTGCAACCCTCTGCTTGCGGCGCGCCGGCCGACGCCCCCGCCTTGCCCTCCCCCCGCTGCCCGTAATGCCAGGTGAAGCGGGCCCACCTGGACCCGGACGGCAAGTGGCTGCTGGAGGGGCGCATCCGGCAGCCGCTGCGCACCGCGCAGGAGCGCAAGCAGGAGGCGCCGTTCACGCCCTGGAACCTGGGGGTGTTTGACGCCCTGGTGCTGGCGGACAGAATGACAGCCTGCCCGGGTGGGTTCCCGGGGGGGGGATGTGGGGGTTCGGGGAGGAG
>NW_014010902.1:0-8286 GCF_000611645.1 Monoraphidium neglectum
GCCGCCGCCGCCGCTGCTGGGTGGGAAGCTGGCCTCCCCCCTGGGCACGCCGCGCCCGCCTCCCTCCGACCCCGGCCCCGCACCCCGCCGCAAGATGAAGAGCCTGTTTTGGGACAAGCTGCCAGAGGCCCGGCTGGCTGCCAGCAAGTGGGTGCGGCTGTCCCCGGCGCTGTGGATTGACTACGACGCCCTGGAGGAGGGCTTTGCACAGGTTGAGACGGCCGGTGCTTGTGATTGTGTGTGTGTGTGTGTGTGTGTGTGTGTGTGCGTGCCTGTGTGTGTGTGTGTGTGTGTGTGTGCACGCGCGCATGTGGGGGTGCCTGTGCACATGCGCGTGTGCTTGTATGTGTGTGCTTGTGCACGTGTTGCTGAAACACGTGCCTCAAGACAATGCACTTGTCCCCCCGGGAAGGCGGGGGGGGATGTCGTAATGACAACGCAGCATAAACAGGACAAGGGCAGGGCATGCAGGGAGATTCAGGGGGTTAATCACAGAGGTTTGAGCGCCATGAGTGTCGTGCATGCACTCAAATGTGACTTTGGAAACTGTGACAGGGGGACGCTCGGCGCGTAACTTGCCAACACGCCCCGCGCATCGCCCCTCGTTACCCCACCGCCCACCCACCAAACCACCCCAGGTGCAGCGCGCCCCAAGGCAGCGCGTTACTGCCCCGCGCCAGATCACGGTGCTGGACCTCAAGCGCTGCACCGCCATCGGCATACGCATTGCGCGGCTCAAGGTGCCGTGGCAGGTGAGGACGCCTCCAGCAGCACGGTTCGGGCGGCTGCGGAACACATCCCGGCACAAGCTGCGTCATCAATAAGGCCGCCCCAGTTGTCACCAGCTAGAGCTGGCCTGAAACTGGCTGGCCAGCTCCTGACCAGCACACCCCCCCCCCCCCCGCGCCCTCGGCCCCCTGCAATGCGCTGCACACGCCAGTCCGCGGCCGACGCCGTCCTGACGCTGGACACAGGTGTGTTTGGCAGTGCGGAGGACGTGGCCACACTGCTGCAGTGCCTGCCGTCAGAGGACGAGAGGGCACAGCTGGAGGTCAGGGGGGTCGGGGAGTGGGCGGGGCCGGCCGGTGGGGTGACGACGAAGTGCGGTCGGGCGATGGGTAGGGGTGTTACTGTTGGGTCGTCCTTGGAAGGAATACATGCAAGGTCTGGCCTGTTGATGCCAGCAAGAGGATTGTGTCCGTCAACCAACATGCACACTCTCGTGCTTATTAGCTGGCACCCTGGAACACCCCACGACAGCGCCGCAAGGCACCGACCCCCTCTCCCCCCCTCCTCCTGCAGGCTTACGTGGCGTCCGGCAAGCCGGCCGAGGCCCTGAGTGACGCAGAGCGCTTCGTGCTGGCGCTGATGGCGGTGCCGCGCGCTGCCGCGCGGCTGCGGTCCCTGAGCCTGCGGTACGTCGTGGCGGAGAAGAGGGCCGAGGCGGGCGCCATTTACACGGTGGGGAGGGGGGAGAGATCGCGATGAGGGGTCCGAGGGGCGTGGTGCGGGGTGGCGACTGGAATGAGCCGTCCGCCAAGACCTGTTGACGGCGCCATCTGGTCTGCTGGTTCGCCTCTTGCTAGCCCCATCGCCAGGTAGAACACCCTCCACGCACACTTTGCAGCCCATCGTATATGCCTCCAGCATCCCTCGCGCATTCGTCACCCTGCACCCCGCCAACCCGAACGCCACGACAGGACCACGCCCGCGCAGCGCGCGAGCTGGCAGCCAGCCCGACCCTGGACGCGGCGCTGTCCGTGGCGCTGGCCGCCGGCAACTTCCTGAACCACGGGTCGCGCCTGGGCGCGGCCGCGGGGTTCCGCCTGCGGAGCCTGAACAAGCTGGCGGACAGCCGCAGCGCGGACGGCAGGTCGACGCTGCTGCAGGCCGTCGCGAGGGAGGTGGCCGGGCGCGCGCGGCGTGCGGACGGCGGCGGAGGTGCAGGCGGGCGCGCCAGCAGCGGGCCGGAGGGTGTGGGGGCACCGCAGCCTGTGCTGGTGGATGAGGTGCCGCACGTTGTGAGCCCGCGGCTGCGGCTGAGCCTAGGGGATGCCGACGACCTCCTGGCCCAGGTCTGAGGGGGTTGGAGCGGGGGATGGAGGGCGGGTCCAATTGGAGGAGTGCAATCATGGAGTGCTGCATGTGTCCACAGGGGCACTAGCCGAGAAGAGGGTCTGTTGTAGGCTCTCAGATCCTGCAGGCTGTACCACGGGTGGCGCGCTCCTGTCCGCAGCTTGTTGTGGTTGTGGGCTTCAAGGCGGCGCCCTCAGGCCCACTTGCTTCCTGCCACATCTCAGTGCATCCCACCCTCGTCACACGCGTGCGCACGCACGCGCACACACACACACACACACACACACACACACACACACACACACTCACACACACATTTAAACACATGAGACTGCCCCGCCCACACACACCCTGCTTGCCGCAGGTTGAGTCTGCCGCGCGCCAGGCCGAGGCGGAGCTGGAGCGCTCAGAGCCGGGTGTGGTGCTCAGGCTGGCCCTGGACCAGCCGCCAGCAACGTCACCAACTGGGCATCAGCAGGCAGCCGAGCCGCGCGTGCGTGTGGTGCTGATTGCAGACAACCTGCAGCACGTCGTGGCAGAGGTGCGGGGAGGGGCGGGGTGGGCTGCTTGCGATGCTGCTAGTGGCAAGTGTTGCGCATGTGACTCACAGCTTCGTTGCTGGCTGGCTGCCAAGCAGCCAGCAGCTCCATGTTGTTAATGGCTTTGAGCATCTGCAGCCAAGCTCATTGCCAGCCCCAGCCTGCCCTACAGTGCGCTGGTTTGTGGCCATTCCTTGACCAAAAACACTTTTACTTTTAACCCTCCCTCCCCCTTGTTTGTCTTGTGCTAGGTGCTGTCTGAGACGCTGGCTGCCGCTTCCGAGCTGTCCCAGCTGCGTGCCAGGGCTGCGCGGTCCTGGGAGGAGCTGCTGCACGCCTTTGGTGAGACGCGACAGAGCTGCCCCCACGACACCGAATTCTGGGCAGACATCCAGGTGCGGTGACCAAGGGCCTGTGGGAATACGCGGCTACCTGCGTGTGCGTGCACGTCTGTGTGTGGTGGCATATTGCGCGATCAAGTGTGCGCATGCAACCAAACGTGTGTGTCAGCGCGTGTACGTGTGCGTGTGTGTGCGTGCGTGCGTGTGTGCTTGTGTGTGTGTGTACATGCGAGCTGATGCAGGTGTTTTGCATATTTGCCAGTGTGCAAGTGTACGCGCATGCACATCCTAGGAGCTGTGTGTCAGCGCACACCGTTTGTCTGCTTCTGGTGAGCAGCGCGGTCAGATACTGGCTCAGGCACCTGCATGAACCACGCCCCTCCTTAGACACACGCACGTGCACGCGCGCGCACACACACACACACACACACACACACACACACCTTCACACTTAGTGGCACTTGAGGGTCGCCAGCCTTGACCCTGTCCCTCCTGCAGCTGCCACCCTAGGCGCCGCCCTCACAGAAGAGCGCCGCGCACTCACAACCTCTCAGGTATTCGTGGAGGGCTTCAGCAACGCGCAGCGCCAGCTGATGCAGGACGAGCGCGACGCCGCAGAGAGGGACGACCGCCGCCGTCGTGCCGCACAGCAGCGCTCTGCCCTGGACGCGGCGGCGCTCGCGCGGCGCCGCGGTGGCGTTGGGGCAGGGGGCAGCTCGCCCCAGGCCCCCAGTGGCCAGGCCAAGCAAGCGCTGCCATTCGGGCGGGGCTCGCCAGACGGCACTGCGGCACCGCCACCGTCCAGAGGCTCCACATCTGCGCCCGGCGCAGCGTTGCCGCCGAGCGGTGCTGGCTCTTCGCTGCGCGCTGCAAGCGGCGTCCTGAGCGTAGTGGTCCCGCCAGGGCCGGCGTCAGCGCCTGGGTCCACGCCCACCTTGGCCTCGGCAACACCTGCCTTCTCAGCATGCGCGGCCGCCACGCCCACGCCCCGCGCGGGCTTCGACAGCGGCCCTGTCGGCGGCGACGCGGGCGCAGCCGTTTCGGTGACTGCGGCTGTGGTGGCAGCCGACCCCTTGGACCCGCGCGGGTGGCGCACCTCACCCTCTCCCTCGCCGCGCTCCCCGCGGCAGTTCCAGCACAGCGTGGCGCCGGTTACGTCATTCCCACTGGCGCTGGAGGAGGATGCGTCCAAGGAGACCGCGGCGCACCCTGGCCACCGCGGCGGGACGGGGGAGGCTGCGGGGTTGAGCCAGCGGGATGGTGGTGAGCGGCCGGCACGGCGGGCACGGCGGCTGATGCCGGAGCGTGAGGCTGCATAGTTGCAGGGTGTCACGCGGGGTGTGCACCGACCAGGTTCAGGGGGGTTCGCTTCAGAGAGACGGGCTAGGGCGCACCAGGGGGGCGATTGCCACCCTTAGGGGGGTAGGGGGCCAACCTTATTCAAACGTATGTCAAAGCCCGTGGGTGCACGGCAATGCAACCAGGCTTGTCTGCTATTTCTTCCTGCCACATACCGTCTGTGTGACACGATTTCAGGACGGTATGGGGTATGGGGCAGCTTCATATATAAATACACGCACGTATACCCGATTCCATCAGCATTTCCATGGTGTTCAAGCTCATGTCGCCACATGTGTGTCCCGTGGGACTTTTCAGCAACCCTGTCAGCCACGCTGGCAGCACATGCCCAGTGGGAGTCATTCATGCAGGTCGTTGCCCCTTGTACTGTACAAACTTAGCACAGAACCATTATGACTCACAAGATTTAAGTAGTATTGCAGGCGCAACATTCTTTCGCGTTGTTTTCTCTGACAGCAGCAACGTGCGGCACAGCACGTGACTCCTCTCCTCCCGACAGAGCACAGAGTATCACTGGGGCTGTGGGGGGTAATGGCAAACGCTGACAATCAGATACTGCCGCGCCTGCAGCCACCAGTCAAGCCGGCGCATTTGCCTGAAGCCGCTCCCGTGTTATGCCCCGGATGCCACACCCCGAGGCCGCCCCCCACGCTGTGCGAGCGCACGGCAACAGCAGACTCTCAAGTGCACGCACGCGCACAGGAGCTCCACTGGCGTGCACGTAAGCAGAGTATTTTGTGCACACCAACTACACATGTGGTAGGCAGCCGTTAAAATGCTTGTTCACAGCATGAATGCTTGTTCACAGCATGCTTGTCAGCGGCACATTCCTGAGGTTCAGGCGCACCTGCAATGGAGGGCACAGCCCCCGCGTTTCTGGCCACCAAGCCGTGCCTGGCTGCAAACACCACCCATGGACTCAAACATTGACAGCTAGCAATGCTTCGAACACATGAACAGACTTTGCATAACAGAGTGCGGACGGAGTGTTGCAGAGCATCCGCATAACTGGCTGCAACAGCACTCAGCGTTGCAGCAAGTGGTGACATCACTCCAAGGCGACAGCAAGATCACCTATCCAGCCACACTGCCGCCCCTACCGCCTGCGGGTTCTGCCCTGGGGCTGTGCATGCACTGCTGACAAGGCAATGCGGAGTCTGAACAGCAACGGTTGCTGGCCCGCACCTGGTGACTGATTCGGGTGCGTAAGCGTGTGCGCGTGACCACCCCTTCACAAAACGTGCACCGCAGGTGGCTTGGCAGGCCCTCTGCCGCCATCCTTCCAGGCAGACTCAGTTTGAGTGCCTTTCCCTTGCACGTGATGATTTTGAGAGCGGGCCTGGAAGGCATCGCAAAGCACGAGCAGCGTCATCCCATTCGCCCGTCATCATGCCGGCTGGGTAGCGGCAGCAGCGGCAGGGTGTGCACCATGATAGGCGCGATCCTGAGGGTAGCCTATGCAACGAGCAACTAAAATGACTCTGTGTGATTCCTGATGTGCGCCGACCCAGTTGATTTGCCGCCGGGTCGGTGTCACCCAGCACTCCGTAGGTGAGCATTATGCTGTTGCGAAGGTGGACTCGATGTAGAGCCCGTGTCCGCGAAAAAATTATCTTGCAGGTGCTTGCGAACAGTAAAATTTGGTCACTGTGACGCTCAAGGGGAGCGAGCAGATTGTGCCAGTTGAAGCAGTGTGCCACGAGCTGGCCGATTGATCCAGGAGCCCTGCTGCTTCCCGCGCCTGTCAGCTATCTCAACGCAACATGAGTGAGCCATGGCTGAACTTTCCAGCGACGGCGTGGTCCAGGCGACTGAGCCGCTTTTGGCCAGCGAGGCGGGATGCTGGCGGTGTCCTGCCACCAACCTCCCCGGCCAGCCACGCCGACACGCCCCACCACCAAACCCCCGAACCGACCCCAAACGTCCCGACTGTTGCAGGCGTCGTCGCCCCGGATGCGGCTGCGCCGGCCGGGCCCTACGATGTGGTGGTGGTGGGGGGCGGCATCGCTGGCCTGACCGCTGCGCGCAACCTGCTGCGCGAGGGCCACAGCGTGGCGGTGCTGGAGGCGCGCGGCGGCCTCGGCGGGCGCTGCCTGCGCGAGCCCGTGACTTTTGCTGACGGCACGCCCGTGCCCTGCACGCTGAGCGAGGCGGAGGACCCCGTGGTGGGCTGGGAGGGGGGGAGCGGGGGTGCAGGGGGGGATCTCGGAGTTGCAACCCGGCTGGAACGCCACGGCACCACGCACGACCCCCCCGCACATGCGCACACACACACACACACACACACACACACACACGCAGACCCGCATTTACACACAGACGCTAGCCCAGCACACACACACTCACACACACACACGTACGCATGCAGACACCAAAATTCGTGTATTGACCACTCAGGACCCCTTGCTGTGGCCTCACGCGAGCACAGTGAGGGAGACCCCCCGCCACAGCACCAGTGAGCCGCGTGCAGGCCGCGTCCCACGCAGTGCCCCCCCCCCGCCCCACACCTCAGGTTGGTGGCGTGTACTGGTACGACGTGGGCGGCCAGTGGGTGGGCCCCACCCAGAAGCGCTTCCTGGCCATGGCCGAGGAGTATGGCGTGAAGCTATACGACGCCACCCAGTGTGAGGCGACGCTGGGGACAGGGGGGGGAGGGCGCAGCTGCGTAGGCTGGGTGGGACTGCCGCAACCAACCACACATGCGACACCCCTGCACAGCCTCATGCGCGCGTACAGGAGCGCACTCACGCGCGCGAGGGGACACACACGCGCACACACACGCACGCACACAAACACACACACGCACACACACACACACACACACACACACACGCACACACACACACACACACACACACACACACACACGTGCGTGCGCGCCTTCACGCATGCAATTTTACACACCCGTGCACATGCGGGCGCACGCATCCGTGCACACGAACACAGTTTTAAGCATGTTGCACTAACCCTCGACGCATGCACAAACCACCCCCCCTCCCCCCCCCCTCCGCAGGGCAGGGCCGCACGCGGCTGTATGTTGACGGCAAGCCGCTGCTGGTGAGTGCTGAGCTGATGGTGGGGCTGCCCTTGGAGGAGGAGGAGCTGGCCCAGTTCACGCCGCAGCAGAGGGCCTCACTGGCGGAGTACGCGCGCCTGGTGGCACTGCTCAAGGAGGTGGGACCAACCTGCGGCCTGGGAAGGGGGGGGCTATGGTGTGAGGCACGGGCCCACCGTGTGCGCGGGCGGGTTGTTTGTTCGACGAGGCAAGAGGGGGGGCCAGACGGGAGCATCCACTGCGGGGCAACCCCTCGAGATGGGGCGGGAGATGTGCGCGCAGGGCATCGGCAGGCTCGGCGCTGCACAAGTCGCTGAAGACCTGACACCTTCAAGATTTCATTGCTGCGGTGCTGCCCGCTTGCACCCCCCCTGCCTGGCCCCAGGTGGTGGACACTGTGGACGTGGCTGAGCCCTGGAACACACCCAACGCGGCTGAGCTGGACGCCATCACCTTCCAGTCGTGGTGCGCACACTAGCGGGGCCAGGGGCCGAGGGCTTCTTGGATGGGCAAGATGTGGGATGAGGGTCGCGTGAGCACTTTCCTGTGCTGTTTCTGCTTTGGGATCGGTTCGGAGTGGGGCGCAGTGGATGCCACCAGGCATCCCACTGCGTTGCAGAGCGGGGACCATGGACACTTCTTGCGCTGCCGATCCGTCTCGTGTGCTTCCTGCAATCGACGCAAGAAAACGAGCGCCTGCCCCCGACTCACGTGCAACCGACCCAAACAGGCCACCCGCCCTGCCGCACTCTCCGCCCCTCCCCTGCCCCTGCCCCAACCACACACCCCCGCCCCCCCTCTCACCCTCCCTAAAAGGCTGGACCAGTCCTCTGATGACAAGTTTGCCAAGAACCTTATGATCGCCATCAAGCCCCTGGCGGACGGCGCGCTGGGCGGCATCCGCCCCGGCTGGGTG
>NW_014010901.1:0-4436 GCF_000611645.1 Monoraphidium neglectum
CCTTAGCATATGCCCGCCGCCGCCGCCACCGCCGTGACAGCTGCCGCGCCCCGCCGCCGCCCGCGCCGCCGCCGCCGCCGCCTCCGCCGCCCGCGCCGCACCGGGCGTCTCGAATTCAACCAGCACCCGCGGTCGCCGGCCCTCCTCCCCGCCGCCGGCGCCGTCGTGCCGCCACGTCCTCGAGTGCGCGTCTGCAGGGCGCCCCTGCAGCAGGCGATCCACGCTGCCCTCCACCGAAAGGTGCACCCTCCACCTGCCCGGCGCGTGCAATTCGATGAGCACGTGAAACACCGCCGGCCCCGCCCTCTCGAGCCGCGTCTTGACACCCCTTGCCGCGGCCGCGGCCGCCGCATCGCCGAGCGTGACGGGGCGTGCGCCGCCGGCGAGGCGTGAGAGATCGGGGTTGGATAGGACGTCCGAAAGCGTGGTGCCGTGGGCGGTGGCGACAAGGGCAACGCCGCGGCGGGCGATGGTGGCGGCCGCGAGGGCCTCCTGGGGGTGTGGGTTGGGGGCGGGCGCCGCAGGGGTGGGTGCGGCAAGGCGATGTCAGGGCAAGTATTTAGGTCATGGATGGCGCCCGGCAAAACATGAAGCGTCTGGCTGCCGTCGGTAGGGCCGCAGCCGTTTGCGAGACACTAGAGGAAGCGTGCCACGCTGGGGCAGGGGTCTGCGCGTGCCCAGGCTGGGTGCTGAGCGGCAGCCCAGCCGCCTGCTTTACGACCACGATTTGCAGCTGTTGCGTTTTGCGGCTTTGGCGCGGTCCCCCCCCTGGCGAATCCTGCAACGCCATCACACCATCGAGCCTTGCAGCACGGTTGCCAACCCGCGTGCATGCGACTGCACACATCATTCGCCGCACTCGCCGCTCGCCTCCCCTACCCCGCCCCCCACTGGCACCCAGCACCCGTCAGCTTGACACGCAGCCATCGCCTCCCTCCCTCGCCCCCGGCCCGGCGGTGCCGGCGCGGCGCACCTCTTTTGACCCGATCTCATCCACGATGATAACCTCGGGGCCGTGATTCTGCACCGCCTCCAACATGACCTCAGCCTGGCTCCTGTTGTGCGGCACCTGCGGCGGCCGCCAGTTGACCAAAATTAGCGTTGAGGATGAGTGCAGCGCGAGAGCGGCCACGCGCTTCGGCAAGCAGGAGGCGCGCGGTGCTGCACCAGCGAGCTGGGGCTGTCCCCATGGGCCACTGTTGATTGACGTTGTAATGGCTGGCATCAGCGGACTGCGGCAGTCACCGAAATCACCAAGCCCCCCCGCTCCTTTCCTGACACGCACCTGGAGCCGCAGCGCGCGCCCGATGCAGGGGTGGGGTTCTGCGCCATCGCCGGCGATTTCGTTGCTCGTGTCCACCACCACCACGGACAGGCCTAGCTCGTCGGCGCACACCCGCGCCACATCCCGCAGCAGCGTCGTCTTCCCGGCCCCCGGCCGCCCCAGCAGCAGCAGCGACGGGGCACCGCCGCCGCCGCCGCCCAGGGATGCGCTGCCGCCGGCGCCGCCGCCGCCGCCGCCGCCGCCGCCGCCGCGCTGCGCACGCTTGATTTGAGTCAGGATGTCGAGCAGCGGCGCGGCGGCGCCGGGCACGTGGCGCCCGACGCGGTAGGTCAGGCCGCACACGGCCCTGTCGCGGCCGGCGGCGGCGCTGATGCGGTGCAGGCAGCCTGGCAGGGCCATCCGGTTGTCAGAATCAAACAAGGGCCCGCCGCCGCCAACGCCGCCGCCGCTGCTACCGCCTTTTCCGCCCGCCGCCGAGCGCGGCCGCGCCTGGTCCCTCTGCGCCCCGCCGCCGCCGCGCTGGCCCGCATCATCGTCCCCATCCATGCAGCGCCGCCTGGCGCCTGACAGCGCTTCCAGCGCCTCTGACAGAGGCACCCGCTCCCGCAGCTCTGTTGTTGCGCCGTCGCTCAGGCGCGCCAGCGCGGGGCGGCGGTGGCCGTGCAGCAGCACTTCTTTCAGGCGCGGCGCGCCAGGGGCCGGCCGCGCATGCTGCTTCAGCTGCCGGCGGAGCCTTTGGGATCAGAAGGTCGGTGGAGAGGCGGCCAGATCCGAAGTGAGAGGGGCCGCCATACATAGCAGACGGCCGGCCGCATGAATTGATGTTCTCATGGAAGATGAGGCAGTCCAGGCGCAGCGTAATAATCCAGTCACGGTTGCGGGTGCTGGGACGGCCACGCGCCCATGGGCCACCCTGCCCTCCGTTGTCCCACCTTTTGGGCAGCAGCTTGAGCAGGGACGCCGCGCCCTCGTCGATCGGCGGCTCCGCCTCCCCATCTGCCAGCGCCTGCGGCGCGCTGTCGACCGCCATGGCTTCGTCGCCAGGGCCCTGGTCGCCGCCGCCTCGCCCGCCGTCGCTGCCGCTGCCACCGGCGCCTTGCCCGCCGTTGCCGCCGCCGCCCACCAGGGTATAAGACGGCACGCCTTCCTTGTCCACCGACATTTTTTACTTAGCCGCCCTGCCGCCCCCGCCGAGCGCCGCGGCGAGGCCCCCCGCCGCCGCGGGCGCGGGCGGCGGGGCCCCGCCCGCGGCGCGCGCGTGCGCGGCGTTCAGGAGGGGGTTCGCCGCCGCAACGCAGCGCTCGCGCAGGCGGGTGGCGAGCGGCACCAGGTAGCGCACGTGCTCGGCGGCGGCGTCAATTAGAGTGCGTGATGGCGGGCGGCGCAGCCATGGCCTGCACGAGATGGTGGTGTTATGTTTCACAAACAGGCACTCAGATCGCGGTCAACTTTCTGGTGCTGTTGTTAGACCTGGCCCTCAAAGAATTCGCAGCCCTCTCAGTCGGTCAAGCTCAAAGTCTTTGGGGGACGCCCGGCCCACACGGATAGGCCCGCGCGCAGGTGCCTGAGCGCCGGCCCCAGCAGGGCCTGCAGATGTTAGCGTGGCCCTGCATGGCCTGTGGGGTTGGCCCTCATGTATGCAATGTTTGCGGCCATACATCACATACAGCCGCACCTTTCGTCGTCACCATCGAGCACAGGCGCGGCCTCGCCATCCCAGGGGTGCGGCAAGCCCCACTCCGCGCACAGCGCCCCCAGCGCGGCCGCGCCGCTGTCCGCGGCCGCGGCGGAGTTGGCAGTGTGGCTGCGGAGGGTCATGGCAGCCCACTGAACGTCAAAGGCTCCGGCCAGGCGAATACCGACTCCAAGCTGCAGCACGGCGTCCACCTGCGGATCATGAGGCACATGCATGCGGGCCACGTGACGCATGCGTGCGGGTCGTGTTACGCATACGTGCGGGTCATGTGATGCGTGCATGCGGGTCATGTGATGAAGGCATATGCATGCACATGTAAATAGGCTTGATCACTGCGCAATCAAGATCTGACGCTCAGCGCGAGGAGAGGAGGCCGCACCACACAACAGGATGCCCATTTAGCAATCAAGACGGTGCCGGACAGACAGCCGCCTTTGCAGAGCCGCACCAGCGTTACAACGCCGCTCTCCCAGGCGTCTGCCTTTTGCTGATACGCTAGTCAAGAGCGGCCTATGTGCCCCACAAACCAAGCCGGCGCCGGCCCGCCCACCTGGATGGAGCCACGCATGGCCTTGATCACTCGGTTGTCCTCCAGCAAAGCCTTTAGCCCACCGCCGGGCGCCAGCGCCGCCGCCGCCGCCGCCTGCAGCGCATCGATGACGTACACCACCGCCTGCGCGCCCCCGCCGCCGGCCCCGGCCGCGCGTGGCCGCGGAGGCGCCGCGATCTGCAACAGCGCCGGCCGCAGCTCCCCGGAGTCGGCCGCTGTGTATTGCAGTTGCATGGCAAAACCGAGGAGCGGGCAGCCGCGCAGGCGCCGCAGCATCGCCTCGCAGCCGCCGGAGTCAGACACGAAAGCGACGGGGGCGGCGCGCCACAGCGCCACGTCGGCGGCGCCTGGAGGCGCCGGCGGGGCCTGGTTGCCGACGGCCGCGACGAGCTGGAAGGATGAAGCGGCGTCGCCTTCCCCTGCCGCGCGCATCGCGGCGCCTAATGCGGCGGGGGCGGGGGCAGCTGCGGCCAGGCAGGGTCGTGGGCTCGGCGCCGCCACGGCGTGGGGGCCGGCAGCTCCCGGCTTGCGGGCGCCGGCCATGGGCCCACCCGCCAGCAGCGCGGCGGCGTTGAGGTGCAGCAGGCCTACGTTCTTAGCCAGCCGGCTGCAGCTGCTGTGGAAGAAGCCAGCAGCTTCTGGGTACTGCAGCACCCTCTTGATCTTCGGCGGGTCCCTTGCGTCTGCGCCCACGCCCGGGCCCGCACCCGTGCCCGCCGCCCCAGGCCCACTGGCCCACCACGCCGCGAGCTGCCTGCGCGCGAGGCCGATTTCGACAGAGAACGCCGCGCCCCTGCCGGTCTTGGCGTTGCGGGGCGCCCGCCGCGCGTGCTTGCCCCGCAGGTGGTTCCGGACGACGATGCGGGCGAGCGCGTTGAGGTGCTGCTGCTGCTGTGTGCCGGCGG
>NW_014010901.1:4966-7097 GCF_000611645.1 Monoraphidium neglectum
CACCGCCGGTCGGTGGCGGCGATCAAATCGCACTCCACCTGTACTTCCCAGTCGGCCCTCTTTCCTGTACCAGCCTGCTTTCCCTTCTGCTTCTGCTTCTGCTTCGGGATCTGCTTCTGCTGGGGGCTTTTCAAGCCACGAGAGCGCAAGTTGTAGCGTGCCTGTGCCGCTGCCTTCTTGGCGGCACCATGCCGCACACCAAGGGGCTCATCGCAGGGTCCCTTGTTCTTCCTAGTGTTTTTGTTTTTCTTTACCATCTCCTTGAAGGCGTTTGGCCAAGCTCGGCAGCCAAGAAAGACCACGGATGATCTCCGCCGAGGCACGCGATCAAGAAAGCCAACGGGAGTATGCTGCAGTACAGGAGCACTTATTGAGTTTGATGAATCAACTCGCAACGAATGCACAAATGCAGGTGCCAGGTGTTCTTGGGGACGGCAACTGCCTTCAAGGCACCAACACAAACCCCTGGTCACCCCCGCTCGCCGAACCTGTAGTGCAGGCTTTACTGGGAACGGCATGGCAATTACCTGCCAGTATGAACGATTATGTGACACCATGCATGCACACCAGCTTTGACGTACGGTTTCGGCAGATACTGTTCCGTGATCCATTGGTGCTTTCGGCGCTTTCGGCACACCAAGGCAGCCCAGCAACAGTCTGGACGTTTCCAAGGTCGCATGACAGCCCTGCGGACCGTGTGGACCTGTATGTCAGATTCAAAGCCAACTTGTTGCAGGAGCCAAAGGGCCTGATGCACGACCAGCCGGCCCAGACCCAGATTCTTCCTCTGCTCTGGACCCGTCGGCGAACGGCAAATCCTGTCAATCTCATATCACTTGGTGGCGCCGCAAGTATCACCTGCTCACATCCCACCACAAACGGTCGACCTTGCCACTGATACCCACACGAAAATGCCGCCCACATGCATCCCCTCTTCCGGCTGCAGGCCCCCATAGTGCCTGAGGCTTCCAAGGTTGTGCGCCTAACCTTGGACAGCCAGCATTGTGCCTCTCGATCAGTTGCTGGGAGCGTAATCACTGTCCCTGGCGCTGTCGCTGCTGGAAGAGGAGCCCCCGCACAGGGTGTGCCGCCGCTTCCTCGGCCGCCCCGCTGCCTTGGCCGCCGCCGGCCCCGAAGCGGCCTTAACCGTCGCACCGCCGCCCTCGTTTGCCGCACGCCCGGCCAGCGCCGGCGCCGCGCAGTGCTTGGGGACGGCCTTCTTGCTTCCCGGCCGCTTCCTGCCGGCCCCGCTGCGCTTCTGCCATGGCAGCCCGCCGGCGCCCCGCCGGGCACGGCCGCGCCCGCCGCCCGCCGCCTTCACTCTCCCCTTGCCCTTCGCGGCCCCACCGCCGCCCTTGCCGCCGGCTGGCTTTGTGCCGGCGGCGCCGGGCGCAGCCGCCACAGGGCCGCCCTCGCCGTCCGAGTCGCTCTGCCATGCTGCGCCTGCAGTGGCAGAGGGCAAGAGATCGCAGACTCGGCGGCAATGCGGCGCAAGCGGGTCTATTTTTTGAAACCAGCTTCCTGGAGCCGCGTGCAGGGTACAGACAAGGGTTCTATGTTGCGAGGGAACGTCTCAGCATGCTTTATCATTCGTATGATTGATTATGAACACTGAGAAGCTGAGCAGGCACCAGCTCATGCGTTGTGCATGCACTGTGACTGGACCCCGCACACTGCCGCCCACCTGCGGCCGCCCAGCCGTCCTCACGGCCTTGGCCGTCCTCCTGCCCCTCCGCGGGCGCTGCGCGGCAGTAGCAGCCGAAAAGGGCCTCCACCGTTGCCGTAGAGGGCCGCCTTCCGCCTGTGCGCCCGGTGGACGGCAAGCAGACAAAAAAACACACCGCACACGTGTCCTCGTCATTGAGGTTTACAAGGGAGCGCCGCGTGCGCCAGGCGCAGGGCGCCAATCGCAGACTCAACGCTCTGCGCAATAATGTTTTGTGCCGTGTTTTGGATGCTTTGCCGCGTCATGTCGTGACTGCTTTGATGTTTTTAGTCAAGTGTGCCCCTCATCATCATCATCATCATCATCATCATCATCATCATCATCATCATCATCATCATCATCATCATCATCATCATCATCATCATCATCATCATCATCATCATCATCATCATCATCATCATCATC
>NW_014010901.1:7532-9248 GCF_000611645.1 Monoraphidium neglectum
TCATCATCATCATCATCATCATCATCATCATCATCATCATCATCATCATCATCATCATCATCATCATCATCATCATCATCATCATCATCATCATCATCATCATCATCATCATCATCATCATCATCATCATCATCATCATCATCATCATCATCATCATCATCATCATCATCATCATCATCATCATCAATGATATAATCCTATCATTGCACCCACCTTTCTCTGCCAGCACCTTGACGACGGCGCACGTCCCTGCCAGCGGCAGCGCAGTCAGGTCGTACCGCACACCTGCGGAGGTATGCGCAGACGAGGGCACACGTGTGGGCGGTCAACAGCCTGATTGCGGGCCATGTGGCGGGGTCGTGCATGTGCATTTGAAGGAGCTGGCAGCATGTGAACGCTGAAACAGCACTCAGCCCCCCTGATAAAGTTGTTATGGTACCACAGCACTCAAACCCGCATGAACTGGTCTGGTGTGATTACGCTCGCAAGGTGTGGTGGGGCCGGCGAACGAGCCCGTAGCAGCCGCCTCGCGGGCCCACAAAAGCCCGCCGTTTGGCGCGGCCAATGCGCGTGTGCCACGCAGCCCCTCTCTTGCCCGCCCCGGGGTCCAACCAAGTCGCCCACCAACCCACCTTTCAGGTCAAGCTGCACTGGCACCACCACTGCCTTGTCATCTTCCACCCGCTCGTCCTCGTCCCCCTCTCCCTCCTCCTCGTCATCTTCGCTATCGTCGCCGCTGCCCTCTTCCATGGCCGCGCTGCGCAGCATCTTGCCAGCTGCCACCATGATCCGCGCCCTGCCGCCCCTGCCGCCGCCGCCCGCCCCGCCGGCCTCGACCCTCCCGACCACCCCCACGTCTCCGACCACGTCGAAGCTGCCGGGCAGCTCCACGAGCAGCTGCCGCGCGGCCGCGGCGGGGCGGCACGCATCGGTGGCGACGGCGCGGGGCATCATCACCGCCACATCTCCCGGAAGCAGCGGTGCGTAATCGACAGCCGCCGCCTCTTCAATCGTGACCGCCCGCGGCTTGACACCGGCGGCGCGTCCGGCAGCCGCGGCGGCGTTCATCCTTTTCGCACCCACGGCGGCTCGCGTTGCTGGGACTCGCGCCGCATTCCCCGGCCGTGCGCTTCTGCCACGGGCTGCACGGCAGCGGCCGCCCTCTGATGAGTCGCCGCTCCCCTCGGAGGTCCTGCCACCCTCAGACTCCTCGCCACCGCGGCGGCCGCCGGCCCTGTGGGCCGCAGCGCCCTCGTCCCCTGCGCTCCAGAGGCTGCCGCTGCCTGCTGTCGCGCCGCCGCTGGTGTCCTCCCCCTCGTCATCGCTGCTTTCGCCGCCCTCACCCTCCTCCCCGAATCCCTGCTGCCGCTCTGCGCGATCCGGCACACCCTCCTCCGTTTCCTCGTATCCCACCTCCTGACCTTTCCCCTCTGTTCGTGCCTCATCACTCGCTGCCGACTCGTCCTCATGCGCCTCAACCATCTCATCCACCTCCTCCTCGACATCGCTGGTTTCCTCAGGCTCACCCCACAACGACAGGCGCCCACCCATCGCCGCCGCCGCGACCGAGACAGCCCCGCCTGCTGCCCTTGATCGCTCCAAGCTGCCCTCCCCGCCGCCGCCCTTGATCCCTGCCGCCGCGTTGAGGCCTCGCCGCCCCTCGCCTGCCGATGTGTGCGGCGCCGCCGCCGCTGCCGCCGGCCCCCGGGCCGGCGG
>NW_014010900.1:0-8282 GCF_000611645.1 Monoraphidium neglectum
ACTTATCTATCTATCTATTACCTCGAGCTGTGCACGGACAAGATGTTGGCTGTGTTTTCAACTCAAGCTGGCCAGGACGCTGGGCTTGGTTTGGACAAGTGGAGGGACCATCAAAAGGGGCCCAGTCAGCGCCACCGGTGCATTGGCGAGCTAAATTGTTGGCAGTTAAATGGCATGTGCTGGTCGAGCATTGCAACCCATGCATGAATGCAGAGCCCCTGTCGTTGCACCTGTGCTTTTGCTGGCGGTGACGCGCCGCAAGTGACCGGCAGCTCCGGGACTGCGCTGAGCGTTGGTCGTCAATCACATGTCAAATGGCCATTTCCACGATCCTGTGCCGGGCAAGTGCGACAAACTCGATCAGGGACGTGCCTGACGCGAAGCTGCTCTGATCATCACGGGCAAAGCCTATGCGTCCATCCATCGCTCCACATTCTAATATGAAACCGATTGTCAACGTCCATACCCAGTTTACCCGTGCAGGTTGACTGTTGACCGATCTGGCGGGCCACCGCTCTGCCTTTTCCTCCTGCGCCCAGACCAGGCTATCAACAGACCAAGGTAAGCTTTTCCGAGCCTTTGAGGCCCCTTACCGCGGCCCCGTGCAGCCGTGACCACTCTGGCCTGCCCGCAACCGCAGCCGGCAGCTCTGCCCCGTTGGCCTATCATCACGTCGCTCACCACGTCCAGAATTGCACCGCAGGTACTGCGATCTCTCCCATGAACACCAGATCGAAGAGCAAGAAGGCGCCAGCGGCCTCCGATCCTGATCAGCCCGTGGCCAAGTCCCCCGAGCACCACCCGCCCGACAATGCCGCTGAAGTGCAGCCCACACGCCGCTCTCAACGCCTGATAGCACGCCGATCGAAGCAGCATGAGCAGGAGGACGAGCCTGGCGCCGTCACCGCTTGCGACGCGCCCGCACCCGGCCCCGCAGCTGCGATCGTGCCACTGCGCCGTCCAGCCACTGGCCGGCGCCTCCCCGCGCGGCCCGTGAAGCGCGTGCGCCGCGAGCCGCAGCTGACCGGCCTTTGGGACACGCTGCCCACCGAGCTCGTCGACATCATCATCAACTTTTGCGGCCCCCGACAGCTGGCGCGCCTGGAGACCACTTGCACCTACTTCAAGACTGTCAGGAAGCTGGACTCCATCTGCTTTGAGCGGCTGAAGGCCATTCCCCGCGCCAAGGGCATGCAGCCCAACCGCAGGTAGGACACGGTGGTGGGCCTGGTCTGCCGCAGCTCCGTGCATTGTGGGCACTGCATGCACTCCATCTAGTGTGCGGCACACCCATGCGACCTGCTGCTGGATGCGTGATGAGATCCTCAAGCAGTTGCAATGAGAGCCTCCTTTTTCATCAAGCCGCATGGTCACACTTGTCCACAGCGAATACACCCACGTCTCACTCACAATGTGTGTGAATGCCATTCCTCGTTGCTCAATCCAAACCACAGTGCATATGAGAGCTGGGCGTCTACCCTCTTCTTCATCAACTCTCAGTCCAACGCCGCCGCACAGGTGTGTGCTGGTGGACCAGCAGCAAGTCAGGGTGCTGGGAAAATCGGGCGCGATGACCTTCTTGCAAACCCCATTGAGATCGGCACCCGACCAGGCGCAAACGTCCGCCGCCCCCCCAATTGCGTTCCCTGTCTCCACCATCCTGTGCAGGCCACTGCTCTGGCCCTTGGCAACACCCACTCCGCGGCGCTGTTGGTGCCCACACTGAATTCCGACGGTGACCACAACCTCTACACATTCGGCCGTGGTGCGTCGTTGCACTGTCTAAACCTGTTGCGCAATTGAACATAACAGACCCTTGTTTTGCAGACATTTGTGCATCGTAAATTGCTACGTACACAAGCTCTCCAGGCCAGCGTGGGTGACCGCCATGTCTTGTGCACAAAGCCTCGCTAATTCGGTTGCTGCACGCTCATCCGGCCCCGTGCAGGCTTCCACGGCGCGCTCGGCCACGAGGATTCTGACGACACTTGCGCCCCCAAACACCTCTGCATCGGCTACCAAGCCAGCGTGGTGGGTCCCAGGGGCGCGGCCAGGCTTTATTCCAGGGTTTCCATTGAACACACTGCCAGTGTGTGCACGCAGCCAAGTGCTGCGTTCAGGGCTTTTGGTGTTTCGCGAACCAGGCACAACACTTTCCTTATCGCGTCTTTACAGCCTCATGGCACGCCCCGCACCTCCCTGCAGGAGTACCCCAACTTGGAGGAGGAAATCACCCCTGCGGTTGTCACCTGTGGCAACAGCCACACCGTCTGCATCACCCGCCGCGGCATGATGTACACCTTTGGCCTAGGCAACCGTGGCGAGCTTGGCCTCGGCCCCGATGTCACCGGAGAGGTGAATTTGTTGGTTGTGTTGAGGATGAAAAACAGGGTGTGGAGACCCAACAGTGTGGTTGTGTCCGAACAGCACAGAAGCATGCACTTCTGGGGCTCCTTCCAACATCATCAAGCAGCTCTTCTTTTGAAGCCCATCTGTCCATTACTGCCGAACTCTCCCAACACAACAGATGTGGTATCCAGAGCGTGCGTACCTCCACCACAAGCCGCACCTGCGCATCGTGTCCATTGCAGTGAGCTGGTTGCACGCACTTGAGGGCACAATGCTCAGGCCACCTGCAATAGTTGCTTTGGTGCACAGCATGCTCAGGCCAAGCATGCCCATCACCTGTCAACCCTTGCACTGCAACCAAACTGCAGTGCGGCAGCAACCACACCTTGGCAATCTCAGAGCTCGGAAGCCTGTGGGCGTGCGGTCACAACTCCAAGGTAATTTTTGGGTCAGATGCAGCACATCTGGCCAAAGCTGACCTGGTACATGCCGTAAGGGTTTCCTGACGCATTTTGATGCAGCGCTGCAAGCCACGGATAGCAGGGAAACAACAGCACACCAGCAGAATAACTCTGCGTCTGCACAACCCTGGTGTACTGCACTGCAGGGACAACTGGGCATTGGCAACCGCGATGACAGCTCGGACCTGCGCCCTCTTCACGGAGCACTCAGGTGAAGCTTGTATCGTTTGTGGGCGCTGTCTGCTGGGTGCAGCTGACATCATTACAATCTGCTTGTGTTGGTTGTGCGGACAACACTGCTGCTGAGCTTGTGCTTGGCTTTCCATTGAACACAGGGGCTATCGTGTCGTGGCTGCTGCTGCGGGGCAGAACCACTCCATGGCGCTGAGCAGCGACGGCAGCCTCTTCACCTGGGGCTGGTGAGCGGGTGTGCGGTGTTTTTTTTTGCTTGATGCTGGCATGCTTGATTCTGGCATGCTTGATGCACAAATGAACAATCCATAACCTTGATCTGCCCTGATGACCAACGCTCATCATGTTCGACCTACAGCGGTGCCTTCGGCCAGCTTGGCCAGCCGCAGCTTCACGCCATGCACCTCATGCAAGTCAACGCCGCCTTTGTGGTTGAGTCACCTCGCAAGATTGACAGCCTCGACCCCTTCAAATTGCAGCCCTGGAAGAGGTGGGATACAGGCTGGTGCCCAGGACTCCCAGGGTATGGGTGGATAGGCTGCGCAAGCGCACGTGCACCTGCATGTTCATGTCGTGATGTAGACCTGCAAGATGTTCGGCTAAGCCGCAGCAGCTCGACGCTCCTCCATGCCAACCACACCCTCTTGTCCTGTTCCTTCCAGGGTGACCGCAATATCCTCTGGCAAGTACCACTGCATGGCTGTCACTGTCAGTGGCGAACTCCTGGGCTTTGGACGCAACAAGGTGTGACCTGCTGGGATGATTATGGCGTATGTTTGTACGGCTGCCAGCAAGCAATTGGTGCTGCCATGTCGGGGGCTCCCCTGGCGCCCTCACATTGAGGGTGCGTGCACAAGCATGTGACCATTGCCTACCTCATGCCCACCCTCCAACAGTGTGGCGAGCTGGGTGTTGGCTACCAGGGCAGCTGCTGGGTCCCTACGTATGTCCCTGTCTCCTGGACCACGCAGTCTAGTTCATTCTACAGGATCTCGCAGGTTGCCTGCGGCGCCAACCACACCCTGGCGCTGGTGATGCACGGTGGCAAGTTGGTGCCATGCGCGGCAGGTGTGCAGGGCTGCGCCGGTCTCATGGAGTGTCGGTGTGAGGGAAGGTCTGCATTGAATACCGTAGCAGCAGGCGCCGACCTGATTGCAGGGGAGTTTCCCCATTATGCTTACAACTGACTCTGTTGGCACACCTACACACCCCACCCCATTTCAGGTGCCTGCAGCTTCGGCGAGCTGGGCCAGGGTGACCAGATCAAGCGGTCTCGCTTCACACCCATCCTGCAGCTCAAGAACGCCGAAATTGTGACCCTCCAGGCGGGCGACCACAACTCAGGCGCCATCGGCGCTGACGGCAGCGTGTACCTTTGGGGCAGGTGGGCCAGGAGGATGTATACGCCGTATGTGTGTCACATCATCTGGCTTGGCAGTATTGCATAGACATTGTCTGCGGCTACAATGTCACTTCAATCTGTTGCATCAGCAGCCCATGTGTGCGTATGCTTGTGCCGCACAGGAACGACCACGGCCAGCTGGGGCTTGGCGACACCCGCAGCCGCTGGGAGCCGGTCAGGCTGGAGGGCTTCAGGGCGGTGCACCCCGACCGCACCCTGCGCAAGAGCAAGCGCTCGCTGCCGCGCATGCGGCCGGTCACCGTTGAGGAGGACCCGCCCGCGGGCCCTGAGAAGGGGGGGCTCAAGTCGGCCGCGGCTTTCTTCTTTGCTATCGCAAGCCGAGAGCAGCACAAGGACGAGTGCGTCAAGGCGCCCCAGGCAGACGAGACTGCCGTGCAGCCCGCCACCGGGGCCGCCGAGGGCGCTGGCGGCGAGCGCCTCGCCCATGAGACTGCGAGCTGATCCTTTCGTGGCGACCCTGCTTTTTTTGGGCTGTGCCGTGTTCAATGCACGCACGGAATGGCACCTCTTGCGGCGCAGACATCGCTGCAGTGTGCTGCCTCTTGAGTTTTGAGTGCTTACCCTGTTCAGCAAAGGCGCCCTCCCATCCCTTGGTCAGCCACAAACTCTGCTTTGCCCCCTGAGCCTTTGAATCAGCCAGACACCAGCTGCTGCAAAGCCCTGAAAGTCCTTCCTATTTGACGCCTTCAGCCCACACAACTCTGCAGACTTGCCCTAACACCATGCAGCGACGTCACGCGCTCCATGATGTGGTCAAGCCTGTTTGTAGTGTAAGCATCTTCAGCATACTCCCTTGCTGTGCCCGGGTCCGTGCTGGCATGCATGAGCGTGAGCCCTCGTGCCTGAGATGCCGCATCCGTTGTATCTCGCCTGGGCTGGCGCCAATATAATCGACACTAGCAGCCTCCCACACTTGGCATGGCTCAGACTGTGTTTGCGCCAGGTACTTGCGATGCCACAGCCGAGCAACAATGAAAACACAAGTAGCCTGCGGTTCAGCTATTGATGAAGCAGGGCAATGCGTCGCAAGATTCTGGTGGCATCCATTGTGATGTTTTGAATATGTACCTGCCTCTAGCACAAAATCCAAATCAGGTCAAGGGGTCAAATGCATGATGTGCATGATGTCAGCATTGAAGAAATTTTGCAACGCAGCGCACTGATGCCTTGCGCACCTATCGTTTCACACGCAATCAAATTGACGTGTATAGGGTGACTCTTGAAGAGACTGTTCGTGCATTTGGTAGCTCACATGTGTGTAGACCAGGAATGATCTGACGGTTTGATCAAGTGAATCGGGCACCACCTGTATCAGAAGTTAGAACATCCTGTTCGCATTGTTTTGCAAGGGCTGCACCCCTGGTTCTTGCCCGCTTCTTGCTGATCAGCGATCAATGGTGACACTTGAGCTATTTCCAGCGGCCTTGTTATAGTGGCACTGCCTCATGAGCGATGGGTTAGAATCCTCTGGCACTGTTCCTGGCGCCAGCGGCAGTGACAGCGCGCCTGCGCAACGCCGCCGTCCGCGGCAGAGCAGTTGCCGCAGGGAGCATGTGCTGCTGCTGCTCTCGCTGGCCGGATGTGTCCTCTACGTGCTCCTGGTTTGGGACTGGGCCACCGGCGGCGCCGTGCTGCGCGGCTCGCGCCGCGAAGTAGTGGTTCTGTATGTATTCGCCTACACAGACCCAGAGGTGGGCAAGCGCAGGCTTGTTGCAAGGCGTTCGTTTTTATTCAAGATTCTGCAACCGCTGCATGTGGCTGCAAGCGAAAGAATCCGGCGCTGAGCACGCCCTTGCCAGCTGAGCCCTGCCCTGTCGATGCTGTCACACCTGCCGCAGTTCCTCGATAATCTGAAGTACTTTGTAAAAGAGGCGGTGGAGCGGGATCCAGGCGTGTGCGACTACGTCATCGCAGTGCAGCGCAGCCACGGGCAGCTAGACGTGGGTGACCAAGGCTTGTTGTTGGCGCACGACATGTATGCTTGAGTGCATGCTTTAGAACTCCCTGGTTCATGGCCGATTGTTGCCATGCCCAGCAGCTGTTCCGCATGTGGAATGCTGGTGCTGCCTGCTCTAGCATTGCGGGTTGCGCTATGGCAAACTGCCACAGGGCGCGCACGCACACGCGCCTCGCCGCCGCCCCAGCCGTGATCATGCGCCCCTGCCTACCGCCCCGACCCCCCGACCCCTTCCCTACGCCCCCACACCCCCGGCAGCCGTCCCTGCTGCCGCCCCTGCCGCCCCACGCGCGCTACGTCTTTCACGAGAACGTGTGCTATGACTGGGGCACCTTTGGGTGGCTGCTCATGGGCAGCGGCCACGTGGACCCCAGGCGCTACAGATATTTCTTCTTCATCAACTCAAGCGTCAGGGGCCCCTTCATGCCGCCGTACGCGCGGGTGCGCGCGCCCCGCCTGGCGCGGAAGTGCGCCGCGGCGCCGGAGGCCGCCAGCAGTGCAAGCAGGGGCGGGGCCTGGCGCCAGCGGGGCCCCGCGGCGAGACCCCGGCCGCGCGTGCTGGCGGCGCGAGGGAGCAGCAGCGGCGCCAGGGCGCTCCGGCCGCAGCAGAAGCTGCCGCGCGCCCACGGGCTTCACGCCTGCATCCCCCACGCGTCTCGCCGCCGCAGGGCCTGCTGCACTGGGCGGAGCCGTTCCTGTCGCGCCTCGACGCGTCGGTGAAGCTGGTGGGGCCCACCATATCCTGCGAGGGCACGCCGCTGGACGGCGACGTGAAGGGCGTGTGGCGCCGCAACCCCCACGTCCAGTCGTACGTGGTGGCCATGGACAGCGTGGGGCTGAAGCTGCTCATCGACGACGGCCGGGTGTTCCAGTGCCACAGGTGGGTGGTGTGTTTCCGGGGGTGGGGGAGTGTTGGCGAACTTTGGGTGTGTGTATGGGCTTAGCGCCTGGCTTGGCAGGACTCGCTTGCAAATGTTGGCTGGGCGAAAGGTTGCCAGGGGGTTGGGAGTGCTTGCGACAGCAGCCTAGGTGAGGCCCTGCTTTCCTGCCACACCGCCCCCGCCACCACGTGCCCGGCACCCCACTCAAACCCCCCTCCCAAGCAAAGCTGCTTTCACATGCACGTGCTGGCCCCAGAGCTCAAGCCTCACCTGCCACCCTGCTACCATTCCCCGCCCCCCCGCCCCACACACACATACACACAAACACACGCGCCCATCAAGTTGTGCACGCAACCACCAGCCCAGCCCCACCGTCTGCACCGCCCCTCAAACCCCTCAACCCCCTGTTGAATCCCGCCATGCCCAAGGGACCGGTGGAACACAATCTACTACAGCGAGCTGGGCAGCAGCGCGGCGGTCCTGGACGCGGGCTACAACATCGGCTGCCTCATGGCGCGATACCAGGGGGTGGACTGGCGCGACAAGCGCAACTGGGGGTGCAACGAGAGGTGCGCGGCGACAAGCGCGCGTGCGTGCGTGCGCCGCAAGCGCGGCACGGGGCTTGTTGGTGGAGGCGCGAGCAGCCTTCCTCGGCCTGGAATCCCAGCTGTCTCGGGATGCAGCACCATGCAGCTGCGCAGCACCAAATGGACGCCGCGCGGCGCCGCACGACGGCCGCCCGGGCTCCAGGGGCGCCCGGGCGAAATCCACGCGTCGCGCCCTAAGCGCCACGCGCGCGCGCCCGTCGCCCGTCTCTTGGCGCGCCCCGTCCGCGCTCGGACCGGCCAGGCTGACTGCCACGAGTGAGCACAGCCTGGACGGCGTTTCCGTGGACCCCCTGGAGGTGATGTTTGTGAAGGTGAAGAGCTACATGCTGAGCAGCGAGTGGAGCTTCAGCAAGAAGGCTGTCAAGTACCAGCGCTGGCAGGAGCAGCAGGTGCTCTTGGGGGGGTGGGGGT
>NW_014010899.1:0-2364 GCF_000611645.1 Monoraphidium neglectum
CCGTCGGCGCGCGCGGCCGCGGCGGCGGCCGCTGCGCCCGCGCAGAGGCGGCGGGGAGCTTCGCGCGTGAGATGGCCGCTCAGCTGTGCTTGCTGCCGCTCGAGCGCGCGGCGCTCGGCCTCGTGCTGTTGGAGCCCATATTCGACGCCGCCAACGCCACGCCCATAGTCGTCGAGCACCTAGAGGTCGCTTTTGGTCAGGAGGCAACGCACACGGCCCTTGATGGTCTTCGCCCCCAGCGCCGCGCCGGCGTCGACGACGCAGCTGCGGCCGCCGCCGCCGCCGCTGCCGCCGCCGCCGCTGCCCAGGCGGGCGGCGGCGCTGAGGGCGCCAGCGCCGTGGACAGCGCCGCAGAGGCGGCCCCTTGCAGTTCGAGCAACAAGAGCAGCGGCGCCCTGGCGGTGGTTTCCAAAGGGGAAGAGGAGTCGGCGGCCTCCGATGAAGGCGCGACGGGGGGCGGCAGCGGCGCCGCCGCCGCGCTGGGGGTCACGCTCGGCGTGGCGTCGCTTGCCGTCGCCGCGCGCCTCGCGGGGCGCGTGCTGGGCGCGGGGGGCCCGGCGGGGCGCGTGCTTTTTGGGTCGTGGTGGGTGTTGGGCGCGACGGTGTCGGCTGCTGCGCTGCTGTCGGACTGGATGCTTGCGCCGTTAGCCGAGGGGGGCAGCGACAGCCAGGGGGAGGGGGAGGGGGAGGGCGATGCGGACGGCTCCGAGGACCTGTTTTGATTAGCTGCAACCGTCAGTGTTGGCGAGCGGTTGCGTTGTGGGCCGTGCCCACCATGCAATGCGGCATGTGGCGCCGGCAGGCAGTTGGTGCGCTTTCTGCAGCCTGCGCGCTTTCTGCAGCATGTGATTCTTCAGAGGTGATTGTCGAGGGCCCACCCGACGGGCGGTTGGTGGATCCCTACACCCCAGCTTGAGGCGAGCCACAAATTTGCGGTGCCACGCCCTCCAACCCCGCCAGCTTACAAAACAGCGCGCCGGCGTGGCTGCGCAGCGCCGCACCAATGTGGGCCAACAGACAGAGCCGGGCGAGCACCTACACACATAGCACCTACACACATAGCGGGCCAAAGCTGCCTGACTCGAGCCCGCAATCCCACATGTTTTCATCCTCTTCTCGTATCCTGGTTTTAAAGTGGTGGACCCGGGCTGCACGGTTCTTTGAATTGGGTGTTGCCAGAGAATCAGCTGTTGGGAACCGCAGCCCAGCGGTTGTTGCTGATGGCGTTGTCCCTTCAACACACAGGGTAACTTGAGTCATCAGATGGAAATTTCTACCTTTGGATCAAACTTACTCAGGGACTTACTGGTATTTGCATCCTCACAGCAGGGCAGGGCGTGCTAACTTCTACGGGGAAGCATTTACGCGTGATGGCGAACAAAAAAGCAACGCAAAAACCAGCTCTATGAGTGCCAGCACGTGTGGCTGATTGTGGATGCAGCGCCACGTGTAATGGGACTTAGAGCTTAGGAGATGATGTGGTGAGAACGAAGGGCAGGTGCAGCTGGACCACAAAATGCTGCGCAAACCACACCCGCTGTCAAGGACCCATTCCAAGTACACGGAAGTAAGCAATACAGCGACTTCCAAGAGTGCGCCGCCCGTCCCCAACCGCCGCCGAGCACAGAGTGCGAAGCCGTGGTTGTTCTGCTGGTCAGCAGATGACGCAGCCTGTGACGATGCGCTCAAACCAGCCGGCTTGGCTGGGCTCCACGAGCTCCACCAGCAGGCAGCCCTGTGGAATTGTGCAGGGCGGCGGCACATGCGCGAGGTGCGGCCGTGAGGCGGCTGCACAAGTGTTGCTAGGCTCTGAGGGTGTAGCGTGTTGTTGCGGTTCGCAAGCTGACATGCAGCGTGCGATGCGGGGCCGGCTGCTGCGGTGCCGTGCCGGCGGCCAGCCGCCTGGTAAGGACAGAAGGCTCCCATCGCCGCGTGTCAGCGCCTTTCTTACTAAGCTGCACCCCGGCTGACCCAAGACGGCAGCCCTCCATGGGCCCAGCACGTGCAGTCACGCGGCGGGCGCCGCCGGATCACGCCCGCTCCCGCACCTCATTCGGGACGCCCGGCGTGACGCGCAGGGAGTGCTTCGTCACGAGCTGCCTTTCTATTGCCGGCCGCAGCCTGGCGACGCCGCCCTCGCTGTGCAGGCCCTTGCCCACTATGAACACGAGCCGCGGCGCGCCGCGCGCCCGCGCCTGCCGGATGGCCCCGTCGGCGCGCGAGATGGCCTCTGAGACGTGCAGTCCGTGTAGGTCCACCTCGTCGGGGGCGCGCCCTGTGTTGTTGGCTGTGTGCATTCATGACGGCGGGTGGGGGCACGGGACGAAGGTTGAGGGTTTGGGTGGGCCGGCGCAGGGTGGGTGG
>NW_014010899.1:2872-8788 GCF_000611645.1 Monoraphidium neglectum
GCGCAGGGTGGGTGGGCAGGTGCGTGGGTGGGCGGCCGACTTGTGCACGTATTGGAGGGCCAGGCACGACCGAAGGGTTGGAGGACCCCACGCTTTGTGGTGAAGAGAGTCGTGGCGGTGCGCCGTGTGCACTTGCAGCAACAGCCTCGACGCAGCCGCATTAGGGAGCCAGACCGAGGTGGCCGCCTCTAAACGCATCCCCGGGCTGCACCTGATGTCACCAGGCCGAGTCCTGCGCTTCATCGCTTGAATCAAACGATTTCCGGACGCGCAACACGCCCCCATCAAGGTGGTTCTGGGTGGGCTTGAGCGGCCCTCGGCCACCCCACCCAACAATCCAAACTCTCAACAGCGACTTCGCATCCCATGGACCCACCGTCGTATGCTGCATCAGCCGCTCTGGCATTCAAGGCCTGCATCTTTGCGGCGTGCATCTTGCCCTGCTGGCTGTAGTACTTGGCGCCCGCGTGGTCGCCGGCAGCGTACGCCGCGCGCGAGCGCTCAAACGCTGCGTTTCGCAGCCGCGCCTGCTCGCCGGCCCCGGCGCGCAGCTGCTGGGCTGTGGCGGGGCCGGCGTCCGCGGGGGTGTTGAGGATGTTGCCCATGATGTGTACCTCCTGCCGCTGCAGGTCCCTGTGCGGCGCGTTTGCCGCAAAGGGGCGTCGAAGTTGCTGCCTTCAGGCAGCAGCAGAGCACCCAGGGTACAGCTTCAACTGCCTTGCGCAAGCCAGGTCAGCACACGGCCTAGTAGGGTTCACATATGGGTATGATGCGATCAGATGTTGCGTTTGTGTTAGCTTGGTTGCGCGTACTATGCACAATGTCGTTTATCACTTGGCTCATTCGCTTGCTTGTGTTTTGAAATCGAAATCCTGTGCCAAAGGTGGATTTGGGCAAATGTGGTTCACTTAGTTGGATGAGCAGGTGGTGCTTCATAGAAGCGTGCACGATGGCAGGATCTGGTTGTGACTGGCTGAGTGACTGTGGGTTGAGTGACACCACCGTGGCAGCATGCGCACGCCGCGCAGAGGTACGCTTGTACCATTTGTATCCAGTGCTTGGCGTCTGACATGTGCAGTCTCTTGGCCCGCTTGGCCTGCTGGTCGGGGCCGCCAATGAGCACCGTGCCTGCCCCCCCAGGCCAAGACCGGAGGCGGCGCTTGCCAATCGGTCATCGGAAGCGACCCTGCGTGACTTTTGGCCGCAGCCACAGGTACGCGTCCACGCGTGCAAATCAAAACATCTCGAGGTTTGAGGCGCCAAGCACTCTTCATAAACCTCACTTGTGCACCCTGCTCCCCCACCGGCTCCGCTGCGCCCACGACTCTCACCCGACACCAGTGTGGGTTCCTGCACGCACACACCACTAGACCGCCATGACCGTACGCTTTGGCCAACGAGCTTAGCTTGGGAAGAGGAATCAGCATGTTGTGGGGATTAGCACGCAAACTGGTCACCAGCAGGTGCGGCAACGGGCTCGCCTGGACAGATTGGCTGTATCACACTGTGGGCGCCCCCTGCCAAGGTGCTGGTATGCACACTGGTTCCCGTTTCGTGTTTGCTCGATTTTGATCCCTGGTATAAAAGCACCCTCACCATGGTCTGCAGTATAGTACAATTTGCGCGCCAAGATAACGCAATCAGCCACCCTAACATGTCACCCCAGAACAGGGCCTCCATTCGGGGTCTTATGTCAGCGCAGCGCCGCTGCTGCAGCGCAGGCACGCCCCGTGGGAGGGATTCTCCTGCTAAGGCTCCAACAGACGTCCGGCCTTTGATGTGAACAGCGGGCCTCTTCGCGTCGCCACCTCGGCGCGCATGCGAAGTAGTAGAACAACACCGCCACCAACAACCACAACAACCAGCGATCGGGCATGCGGTTGCCTTTCTCGGCATTGCAGGGGTGACAGGCAACCTGGTAGTTGTTTGGGTGATCAGGGCCCCCCCTGGACCTGGGGATGACTGTGTGTGCACAGGGAGGCAATGGCGAGAGGATGGCGACACTTGTTAGCGCCCAAGGGTCAGCTGGGGGCGGGCACTGCACCTGCTGCAAAGGACAGGGCCCGGCAACTGCGACTTAAGGAAAACAGGACACGCTTGTCAGTCCTCGCAGGTGGCACCGGTGTGGGCCATTCACGCACTGCACCTGGTGTCCGCACAACACCCTAAACCCTGCTGGTCCCAGCAGAATGTGTACGTACTGTGGTCGACAGTGGCGGCGTCGCTGCCGAGGGTCTCGCTCCAGTGGTAGATCCGGAAAGGCATGTTGCCACAAATGTTGCACTGGAGGTAGCCCTTCACACGCTCCTGCCCACGCAGCCAGGCAGCGTGGAACTGCCCATAGCCCGTTTGTGGAGGGTAGGATCAGTACCGTTGTAAGCTGGGGTACAGTAGTGCTGGGCAGAAATTTCCGGGGGTGTGAAGATAGGGCAGTGCAGAGCTACTGTATCGCACAATGCCATATGGCACCAACACCCCGGGGCAACAGGTTGTTGCACCGATGCCTGATGAGCAACCGTGCAACGAACGCGGCACCGGGTGACAGGCCCCCAGGACACCGCATGTGATCGTGTCAAGGCTGTTGAACAACATTGAGCAGCCCGAGCCCCACCTGGTAGCGAATCCAGCGCGCCCGAGTCTCGGGCGAGTTGCCCCAGGGGCAGGGCTCCAGAACGAGCGGCACGCGGACGATGTTCCATTCTTTCATCGTGGCTGGTGAGGCGTGGGCCAGTAACTTCGGAGATGGAGCTGTTTTTAAGCTGGTAAACGGCGTCAACGTGTTTTGCAGCGCAGAGTCACTGGGGCTGGTCACGGACGAAGATGTCCGTGCCCACCACGGCTGAAATGACTGTACTGATGTACGGTACTGGTGCACGGGTGTCTTGTAGCTTTGGCGATTTCATAACACTTAAAATCCTCACTTACTTTGCACCAACCGTTCAGCGGCTTGGTTCCGCGCTCGTCCCGGGAGCACCCTCCCAGACGCCGCGCAAGCAACCTGGGTCACTCTGACATTTGCACGGCTAGTTCCTTTCAAGTGCTGTCTCGCTGCTATTTCTGCCGCGCGCTCACCAGGGTATGCATTTTTTTACGTATTGCGCAGCACGATCCCGCAATCTGCCAGCACCAACGCCGTCCCCCACCACGGTACGGGCCTCCATTCGGGCGGGGGGTCCTATGCCAGCGCAGCGGCGCTGCAGGCAAGCAAGGCTGGTGGCATCAATTCCCTCGCGCAGGCGCCCCCATCAGCAGGCTGGCCTGAAATCTGAACGGCTGGCCTCCTCACAGTCACCACCCAGCCGCCGCACTCCTAGTAGGGCATGCGGTTGCCTTTCGCGGCGTTGCAGGGGCGGCAGGCGACCTGGAAATTGCTGGGGTGATCAGCGCCCCCCCTGGACCTGGGGATGACTGTATGTGCACAGCAAGGCAAGGGCGACAGCAGGGCGATGTTTGTCAGCGCCCAAAGGATTTGCAGGGGCAGGGCAGGCACGAGCGGCACTTGCGGCAAACAGATCGGCATGGGCCCGGCATGTGCAAAACAAGAGCAGGACACAATGAGGGGCGGCACACATGTGCTGGCAGGTGGCGCCGTTCACGTTCCGCGCCAAGTGTCTACGCTGGCCCCTAAACCCCAATGAGCAGGGCTGGCCGGTCCAGCTGGTCCCAGCACGATCTGCACGCACTGTGGTCGACAGTGGCGGCGTCGTCGCCGAGGTTCTCGCTCCAGTGGTAGATCCGGAGACCCGCATAGCCGCAGATGTTGCACTGGAGGCGGCCCCTCACCCGCTCCTGCTCACGCAGCCAGGCATCAGTGATCTGCCCAATTGCGGAGGGATGGTTCAGCACCGCAGTAAGCTGGGTTAGCGCTGAGGCCGGTGAGCAGAGTTTTTGCGTGGGGTAATGAAAGGTCACTGCAGAGCTATCGCACAATGCGACCCCCAGCCGTACGGTACCAAAACCCCAGGGCCGACAGACTGTTGCACTGATGCCTGATCAACAGGCGACGGGCACGGAACCGGGTGACAGGCCCCCAGGACACCGCATGTGATCTTCAACAAGATGTTAGTCAAGCTGCAGCGGCCTGAGCCTCACCTGGTAGAGATTCCAGCGCGCCACAGTCTTGGCCGAGTTGCCCCAAGGGCAGGGCTGGCTCATTGTGGCTGGTGAGACGTGCGCCAGTGACTTCAGGAACGAAGCTGAGTCTGATTAACTTTGTATCTTTACCATTCTTCGAAGCGCAGAGTCACTGGGGCTGGTCACGGACGAACATGTCCGTGCCCGGCACGGCGAAGTTACTGTACTGTGCGCAGGTGTCTGGTAGTTTTGGTGATGTAGTGACACTCAGATCTGTCAGCCACTCTGACCTAATCGTTTAGCGGCTTGGCTGCACTGCATGTCGGGGATCCACCTGGGTGACGCCCGCGGCGTACCGTGCGGCAGCAAGGGTAACTGCAGTTGCAGGGCTAGCATTGCATGGATTATTAATGCAGCAGAAGGCGGAACACGTGCGGAGAGCATTGCTCAGCCAGTTGCATTGCGGCAGCCGCAGATGCCGTCATAGAACCCGCCCGCGCGGCTGTGCAACAACAGTGCGTTGCTCGCGGAGTTCTGCATAACAGTTTTGCCTCAGTTGCCCATGACCGGCCAGCTGCAAAGTTTCATACCTTGATGAAGACAAATTGCAAGTTGTGCTTGCCGAACATGTCCATTTGACAAACCTCTTTTTCGTTCCTGGTGTCTGCTTATGTACAATGTGGATTCTTTCCTAGTGTTTTGCGGGCAGCACATATGCTTTTGCAAGCCGTGTCACAAGTACAGGCATCATCTCAGCCATATGACAGACTGCATGCTCGTCTGCCGTGCCAACTGGACTTGATGGACTCAAAAACAACAATTCCTGCCCCTTTTCTGGGGCCAGGCCCCAGGCGGCGAGGCCCCGGGGCTTTCACATGTGTGAGGCACACGGGTACGTAATCGAGCAGCACGCTCACGCGGCAATGCACTTGACACACACTCTCGATCTGCATATAAAGTTACACCCTAGGGTTGAGTGCGCGAATGCAGTCTTGCCTTCAATGGGATTGCATCTGCACGTCCGCATGCAGTTAACATGATCAAGTGAAACCTATCCACCCAAGACGCAGCACTGAGGTGCACGTCAGGAGAAGCTGCAACCCCCTAAAAGTGCCATTCACTCAACACCGCCGCGACGCTGCAGCAAAGTAGGCACTCAAACTCGCACCACAAGCGGCCCCGATCCCAGAGGGATCTAAGAAGCCGCCAACCTCACTCGACCCTCTCGGCACAGACGTCCAGCGCCTTAGCCGCTCGCGCAGCGGCCGCAGCAGCACCCACACAACTGCCTCCCCACGCGGTACGATCCTGGCATCGGTCCCCACCGCTCCTAAGCATCCGTTGCCCCTGTCCTCTTGCCCTTCCAGACAACGCCTGAGGTGCCACGCACGGTCCCCTCCATATGGCCGGCGATTGGGCGCCCAATGTTGTTGATCACGTGAAGTACGTCGCCGGTGACGTCACCTGCTGCATGGCGTCCCACTCGTCCTCTGACAGCAGCGCCTTGAGCTCGTCCAGGGCATCCTGGGGGTTCGGGGTTTTTGGAGTGGGTCGCGGGGTGGTTGTCTTCTTGATGAGCCCGGGGGTTTGGGGGGAATCCTGTAGCTTCACAAAGTCGGTAGCAGGGCTTTTCACTGATTTCTGATTTAAAATGCGAGGTCTGAAATGCGTCAGGCGCGCCCTGGAGAAGGTGCCGGAGCCCTGGCCCAACAGAGACTGTGGTCAAACCGCAGCTGCGGTCAAAACCATGCGCCGCGGCGATGCGAGCAAGCGGCCCCGCTGCTCACGTTTTCATGGGTGCGGCGGAACTCTGAAAGGGCCTTGGAGGCATCACGCTTGATC
>NW_014010898.1:0-580 GCF_000611645.1 Monoraphidium neglectum
GGGGTGGGGGGAATCTGCGTGTGCGTGTGCACCTGTGTGCATCGTGGGTTTGCAAGACCGCTGCATTGTGTGTGTGCGTATGTGCGTGTGTGTGTGTGTGTGTGTGTATGTGTGTGCGCTCATGTGTGCGTACATGATTTTGGGGCGCACTGCAAACGGGCTGCAGTTGCATGTCATGGCCGCACGAATGTTGGATTCTGTGCACGCGGCGCGTTTACACAAAACCCAGAGTAGCGCCTGCACAAGGCGCTGCCCTTGGAAGCTGTGCTCATGGCGCCATGTGCCAGCCCCCATGGGCTCCCCACCCCTCTCCCTTGGTGCACGCCCCACGCACGGCCAGCACACACGTAGACATACAAAATGACGGTCGCGCAGCCGCGTCCACCCCCACCTTGTGGCCCCATATGGATGCGAATATGTAGTACAGCTCTATGTAGATGGCGCTGAAAGGCAGGAACCCGGCCATTACCATCTGGGCCAGCGTCTGGCGGTACCATGGCAGGGGGGGCACCTCGCGCGGAAACTTGGTGGTCCTGGCGGGCGCCAAGGGGTGGGAGGGGTTGGGGGGGGGGGGCCGGAG
>NW_014010898.1:1363-2339 GCF_000611645.1 Monoraphidium neglectum
GGCCGGAGAGGGTGGGTGCGAGGGTGCCCACAGGTGGATGGTGCGGCTGAGCGTGTGCTTGTTTGGGTGTGTGTGTGTGTGTGTTTGTGTTGGGGTGTATGTCTCTGTATGTGGGAGAAGGGGGCACTGGGGCTTCGCTCCACGAGAAGGCGAGCAACGACGGCCGATGGCGGCAGTGGTGGCCCGCGTTCAAAAGAAGGGCGCCAGGGCCTGATCAGGCATTTGGGTCAAGGCCGCCGCGAACCGCACTCGCAAACCCGGGTTGTGCTGGGGCAGCTCCAAGAGCATGCAGGAGGCAAAAAACCCAACAGCGTCCCTCAACACCCAACCCTTTTCACCAGCCAAGTGCCCGCACCTGCAGGGTGCGTTGTACTCCCCGCGCGAGTTCTTGCCCCAGATCCCGCCGAGAACGGTCAGCGGGAACGTCACCAGGGCCCAGATCACGATGATGATGCAGATCGTGCCGAACGGCAGCGCCTGCGATTGTGTGCAAGCATGTGTACATGGCTTTGTGTGTGTATGTGTGTGTGTGTGTGTGTGTGTGTGTGTGTGTGTGTGTGTGTGTGTGTGTGTGTGCGCGTGCGTGCGCGCCGCGTGCATGTGTGTTCTCGCGCACGCGCACACCGGTGGCTGGAATAGTCATGCAAGAGCCCGAGTGAGGCTGAAGCTCGACCACAATCGATGGTTGAGCCCCCAGACATGCAGAGACGCGGCCAGGAAACTCTGAGGCTGACACCAGGACAAGCGGCGCGCGTGCGCCCCTCGCCTGCGTGCTGCCCTGGACCCAGGCGACGGTGTTGAGGACAGAGAAGACGGCCAGGAGGGGGCCGCACAGCAGGCCCGCGCACAGCAGCACGTTGGACACCCACTGGCGGCCGCCCATTTTCTTGTACCAAACGCCTGACACGTAGCCTGGGGGGCGGCGGGCGGAAAGTGCGAGCACGCATGGGGGGAAGAGGCAGGGTTGGGGGGGGGG
>NW_014010898.1:2482-3278 GCF_000611645.1 Monoraphidium neglectum
GGGTGGGGGGGGGGCTCCGGGCAGGCGTCAGTGAAACGGGGTGGGGAGGTGAGGAGTACGCGCAGAGGTGGCGGGCAAGGAGGCATCGGGGGCAAGAGGTGACAGGTTTGAGTCATCTGTGTGAAGACAGTTACCGCAGCCCGTCATGGGGCAAGGCACGGGACATTTGGCTGGGGTCAAGGGGTGGCGTCGAAGAGGGCGGTCAGGCCAGCGAGGCGCCGGCCCCCAGTTGCGCAGGCGGGGCGAACCGGTGCCAGGGCTGTGCAACGGCGGCAAGAGACTTAGTGCTCGCCAAGGGGGCTGCTGAGCCGACTGATTGTGGTGGCCACACCTGAGATGCCTGCTGTGAGGGCGTAAAGCACGACGCAGGCCGAGAGCATGGCCCCGCGGTTGTAGGGGTAGAACATGTCCATCAGGGACAGGGCAAACACAGCCAGGATGATCACCAGGACCTATATGGTTGGGCATGTGTGTGTGTGTGTGTGTGTGTGTGTGTGTGTGTCGTCGCGCATGCGCATGCGTGTGTATGTGTTTGTTCGTGCATGTATTTGTGTGTATGACAGTGCTTGCATGCCAGTGTGTGGGTGATTGCGTCGGGCAAGCGAAGAGCAATGGCCCGCGGGCCAGGGGGGGGGGGCGAGCAATCCGCGCAGCAACCGCTGGGCTGCGGGTGCTGCGCCGCTGGCCGGCGGCGCACCGCTCATGGCAAAGCGGGGCGGGGGGCGGTTGGCCTGACCTGTGTGCCCACGCCTATCATGGCGCTGAACAGATTGACGTCGGGGGGGAACCTGGGGGG
>NW_014010898.1:4070-9993 GCF_000611645.1 Monoraphidium neglectum
GGCGCCAGGGCGCGTTTCCCCCCTGAAACGGCCCAGAGGTGCAACATCACCGTGTCACACTCTGCGCAACACACACACACACACACACACACACACACACACACACACACACACACATACACACACACACCACAAGTCCCCTCGCTGCCCCCCACTGGGACCCTTCCACGCCAATAATCCATCATGCCTTCTGCCACACCACCTCCCTCCCTGCCTACCCCCCCCCCCAGTCCACCTGAACACGTCCCCGTGGAGGTACTTCCACCCGGACTCATCAAGGTCCTCCCCTGCCTCGCGGTCAGACTCGCGCGTGAACTTTAGGAAGTCGTTCTTGAGCACGCGCTGGGGATGCAAGAGTGTGTGTGTGTGTGAGTGCGTGTGTGAGTCTGCGTGTGTGCATGTGTGTGCGTGTGTGTATGTGCGTGCGCTTGCATGCGCATACACGCGAGTGTGTGGGTGTGGGTGTGTACACGCAGGCTTGTCTGTTGCGGGACGCTCAGTTCCAGGTGACGTGTTGCTGGTGGTGGGATCCTCCAACCCACCCCACCGTCCGCTCCCACTTGAAAGCCTCGTAAATCCCCCGTCCCCCCCCCCCACAAATGGGCGGTGCGCACCAGCAGGATGGTGGCCAGGAAGCCCGTCAGCAGCAGCACCGTGACGCAGCTATTGATGATGCTGAACCAGTGCACCTGCAGAGGCGTGATTCGGGGTGGGGTGGGCAGGGGGGCAAAGAGGGATGGGCGTCAAGTCTAGCTGGTGGTGAAGGGGTGGAAGGGCGTGCAAACGAGGAATTTGTGGCGGGGTTGCGGCCCACCGCGGGTCGTTGGGTTGAAAAGCCCAGCTGAGCAGCCCCACAGCACACCCGCAAAGCATCGCACGCGCGTGTGCGCGTGCACACGCATGCATTCACGTCGCCCCGATCCACAAACATACAAGATGACATACTCTCATGCGCGCGCGCACACACACACACACACACACACACACACACACACACACACACACACATACACATATGTTTACGCACACACACTCGCCCCGACCTCCCCCCCCCCCCACCTCCAAATGCTGCGGCAGGAACGAGTACCGCGTGTAGCGGTCCATCCGGTCCTCAAACGTCGCGTTGGTGGGCGCCCACTTGACGCTGTAGCTGAAGCGCACAGCCAGCTCGCTGCCCTGACTGATGTCGACGGTCTTGTTGGGGTCCACAGAGACAGTCGACACGTTGAGCTCGATGACCTGGCGGTGGTTGGCGATTGGGAGTCAGTTGTGGGCGGCCTTCGCAGCCGGAGGGCGCGGAGGCGGCCGCCGCTGGTGTAAGCGCCGGCCAACAAAGCGTCGAGAGCGGTGGCGACAGGGGCGCGGCTCGAGCTGCTGCTTAGGGGTGGCGGCCCCTGGCCGGCCTGTCCTGATTCGCCAACATCCTCCCTGCTGAGCGCCCCACTCTGGAAATGTGCCCGCCTCACGGCGGCCGCTCTGCCGGCTGCTGTCTTGCGCCGCCCCTTTGACTGTCTTGCGCTGCCGATGGTTTGCTGCAAGGACCCCAGCAGCCACGCGCCACCCCTGGCCCCCCTGCGCGCCGGCCGCCTGCCGGCGGGCCCTTGCTGCTGCTCGCTGTGGCCCCCTCCCCCCTGCAGTGGCCCCGCCAAGCCCCTGGCCCCATTCTTGCCTGGTCCTCGTTGTATGAGATGTCAAAGTGGAAGTGGGTGAACAGGAACACCCTGCTCTCGCTGGGCGCGCCGCCCTTCTGCCGCCGCCCCGGCTCCACCTTGCCGACAAAGCCCCACACTGGCAGGTCGTCGTCAAAAAACATCTGGGGGCCGCCAGGTCGAGGGTCAAGGATCGAGACGCGTTTGCAAGCACAACATCAGCAGGGGACGAGCCCAGGGGTGCCGCGCCCGCGTTGCGGTGGGCTGGGCTGCCTGGGGTGCGGCTGGCGGCGCGGGTACCGTGCTGCCCGCGATACTCCAGGCACGCCCTCCGGCCTCGCATGCGACAGAGGAGCGGCTGCCGCTTCTGTGAGCCCGCAGCATTCCCCCGGAGACCGCCCTCCCTGCCGCCGCCGCCGTCGCCGAGGCCGCCGCCAGCACGGCAAGCAGGCCGGAACCCAACCGCACTCCGGGAAGCCGCGCACAGCCCAGCCGCGCATGCATGGGCGCGCCCACCCGCCCAACTCCCGGCAACCGCCTCCACCCGAGAGCAGCCGGCCGGCCCGGCGGACGGGGCCCCACCTGAAAATAGTAGTCCTGCTTGATTGCCGTGCGGAGCTTTTCGAGGTCCCGCATGCTGAGGGTCTTGGAGCAGAGCTGCACATCTTCGGCATCCTCCCGAAACTTGATCTCGTATGGCGTGCTGACTAGGCGGTCGCCCTCCAGCACCTCCCCCAGGTCCTCTAGGACATACTGCTTGCCCTCCTCCGGCTGGCAGAAGGGGAGCGAGTAAAACTGGTACGTCTCGCTGCGCGGGGGGCGGGCGACGTGGGGGGTCAGGGACGGCGCTCGCCGCGGTGGTTGGGGGCCCAGCAAAATCCAGGGCGCGCGCGGTTGCGCAGCATGTTGGACGGATGCAAAAACTCTTGTTGGGTGGGAGTTCTGATGCCAGTACCACTGATGTGTGATGAAAACTCTGCCACGCCACACATCTCCCGCGCAAGCTGCTAAATGCTCCGCATCCGGCGATCACTGAGGCACCAGATCGCTATGTCGAGGCTTGCAGCATCCTCTGATCGATCCAACTTACGAGGGATTGGCATAAGGTCCCACTTTGTTGGCCAGAAGCGCGACCTCCTCGCCCTTTTCGTAGTGATGCTCCGGCTTGCCCTGAACAGCCGTCAGGGCCAATAGCGCCATGCCAATGAGTGCTCTATACGCTATTCTGTTCCCCATCCTGCCCTTTCCTAAGCGAGATATGATCTGATTGAGCTAAAGTGTGGACTTTGCCCTCACGGAAGCACGCAGGCTCTGCATCACTCAATTATGCTGCTCGGTTGGCAGCAATCAATCCTGCTCTGCCATGGCAAGAACGTGCTGCCAATATTAGTGCTTGCCGTTTTGCACGTCACCCTCTGTCACCCCGCAGCTGCATCCCTGCGTGCTGTCCACCACTGACCAGGCGCAGGCCAATATTACGGGAGCAATGCTGCTGGATGCGATGTTTACAGCGCAAATTCCACCCCAATTCTGGAATCGATTGATACCAGTTGCAGAGCTTACACCAACCACCTCCTCCGTCCGCCTCCGCCGCCCTGGGTAGCACATCTCATCATCTCAGCGTGGCTGGGCCAGGCAGCATCCTCAACTCCTGAGAGATTGATCAGAGTCACTCGGGCAGGAATTTGTTGCTGCCAAGAGGTGAACGGTGTGGTTCTCCACTTCGCATGATTGCGCGCTGGTGCCACCTGTGCCGCGGCCCTCGATCACGCCTGGGGCCCCTGGAGCTGTGGCATGCAACTGCCGTCGTGTCGCGCATGACAGGCAGTGCACCTGATCGGCGCTGAACATTGTAAGCAGGGGCGCACTGGCCTCGAGTATTGGGCGCGCGCCTCGAACAGGGTATCTTGAGGATCAAGGACCCCCACACACCCTGTTTGCGCCCCTCGCCGGCCCCGTGCGCCCTGGTGCCGGTGCAACACCCCCGTCCCCACCCCCGCTTGAAAGCTCTTGTGCATCTGCTGGTCATTGGTCCTGCTGCCCGCCATCTACTGGCTTGCAGCTTTCAATCAAGTGGCCCCCGCCCCGGCCCCAGCGACCTCTGTCCAGACCAGGATCGCTCTCTACTCCGGCGCGCGGTCAAGTTTTCTAACGCGATTCCTCAGGTTATCAGAGGGCGATACGGGCCACTGCTCACAATGTCAGCAGCCTAATACACGGTCAGACTGTCAGACTGACCTGCTATTACTAAACACTCTCCTTTCATCTCACGAAAACGGGCTTGGGAGCAAGGGTGCGGAGGCGCTGCCCATGCTTGCAGTGGGTGCGCGAGTGCGCCTGGCTCAGGTGTGCCGCCAGAGTAGCGGACGGGGAGTTGGGTGGGTGTGCGAGGTGGACGCGGTTGACGCGAGGGTGACAGCACGCGCGCCGCAGTCGGGTTGGTTGGCAGGGAATCAAAGCGGGGTGATGAAGGGCCGTACAACCCAGGAACAGGCAAAACAGGACCTCGGACGCACACCAGGGGAGCATGCACGCACACGGGGTGCCCACGTCGAGGGGTCAACGCCCCCGGCAGCGGCTCCGCCCTGCCGGCGCCAGCTGGCGCTCACCAGGCACGCGCAGCAGGTGCAGGGCCGGCCGGCCGGGAGATGGCTAGCAAGGGTGGCAACGCGGCGTCAGGAGCTTTGCGCTGCGCAATGCGAGCGATCACGGGGGCCGGGGCCAGTAGAAGCGATGGTCAGGAGCTGGGAGAGAAGTCAGGCGCGCAGGGCCAGCCGGCGTCGCAGCGGCCCTGGGGCGTCGTCGGGGTTTGCGCACCATTCTCGGGGCTCTCGCCCCCGCGCGGCGTGGCGCGGCGCGCCGAGCGCATGGTTCAGCGCCTTGTCACCACAGAGGTGGGCGAGAAGGCCCGCCGTTGGCCGTGGCGCGCGCGGTGCGGGGAAAAGGCCGGCGCGGTGCGAGTGCGAACAAGGGGCCGAACGAGCCCAGTGACCCGGCCCGGGTTATGAGCAAAATCGGCGAGCCGCACGCCGGTATTACCGGACCCGACGGGGTGCCGCGCGGCCGCGCCCCGTGGCGCAGCCGCAAATGAGCGGCCGTGCGGCGCGGCAAGCGGGGCGCGGGCGCCCCGGAGGAGGTCTGGCCGGCAATGACGGCGGCGCGCCACGGCGCAGCCCAGCCGACCCATGCAGGCAACACAGGGTGTCAGCACAAACAAGTACAATCACACAGAGCGCAGTGTACGGTTGCGCGCGGGGCGTGTGCGGCGCCGCCGCCGCAACAAAGCAGTGCCCGTGAAACAAGGACAACAGGGGCATGGCGGCGCGCCAGGCCAAGGGCTGGCCCGCCCGCTTGAGGCGCGGTGAGAGATGTTGACTCACAGCGGCTGACGAAAAGAAGAGGTGCCCGCCTTGTTTTTGTGTGCGGGGGATCGGCAAATGGAGCCGCCGCGAGCAGGGACTGACTGCGGCCCCTGGATAATAGAGTTTGGCTGCAGCCGCCCTGCCTCTAATACGTCACCCTGCCTTGAAACCCTCCAGAGCACAAAGCGGCAGTGCGCTCCGCCTGGTGCTGCGGGCTGCAATTACGACACACAAACCCCCTCCCCACAGTTCCTGCCCGATGGCGCGCGCTGGGCACACGCGGTGCGGCGGGGGCGCTGGCGCTGCCACGGCAGCTGTCAGAGGTGCCGAGGGTGGTTCAGCGCCCCGCGGCGCACCTGGGGCGCGCTGCCGCTCAAAATAATACTGATTCTTCGCAGGGTAGCCTCCCAGGCCGCCGCTGCGCCAGCCGCTCGCGCCTCGCGCTGTGCGTCATCAGCCAAACGTGCGCCGTGTTGGAGGCGCGGGGCGCGGCAGCCGCGCTGTCTCACCCGCCAGCCGCGCGCATCAAGCGCCTGCCGCCGGTAGGGTTGAAGGTGTCGGGTCCCAGGGCTGACCCGGCCGTGCGCTGCGCCGCACAACGCCATCCAGCCATGTCCACCCCGCGGGCCCAGACGCGGCGCGCGGCCGCGGCGCGATCAGCCGGCGTGCAGCAGCAGCAGGGCATCCGCCATGTCAGCAAGCTCTGCGTCCAGGCCAGACCTCGCCCGCTGCTGCTTGGACGAGCCCGCGCCCGCGCCCGCGCTTGCGCCTGCGCCCGCGCCGCTCGCCGCCTCGGCGCCGCCGCTGAGCCCGGCCGCGCAGTCCGCATCGCCGCTGCCCATGCCCTCGTCGCCGGTCGCGCAGCCGGCAGAGTCCGCGGGCTCCTCGCTGCTGAGCCGCACGGCCGCGTGC
>NW_014010897.1:0-8278 GCF_000611645.1 Monoraphidium neglectum
GGGTGGGAGAGAGGGAGGGGCAGGGGACGCGTTCCGTCGGGGTACTGGGGCTGTGGGACAGGCCGTGGCGCAACGCTGGCTTGGCAACAAGGCGGCGAGCTACCCCATGCACCACGGGGTGGCGCTGCGCGTTGGCCCCCGTGTTGGCTGTGAGCAGCCGTCCACCTTGTTGACGACGAGGATGCGGCCGTCAGGCTCAAAGGTGTGGGCCTGGATCTCCAGGGTGGTGCCAACACTGCCAGTGCGGCGGTTCGGGAGAGAAGGGAGCCAGGAGGAGCGGGTGAGCCGAGCGCGTGGGGGGGAGGGGGACACGGATAAGGGGTTGGCTCGGGCGGCGCAGTAGGGCCATCAGTACAACCGTCCGGCAGCTGTGAGTTTCTGCCGATCACAGCCAGGCAGCAAAGGCTGCGGGAGCCCGGGAGGTGGCGCCCCGCAGCCCCGTGGTCCCGCCTCCCCTTCACCTGGCCATCTCCCCGGTGGTGCTGTCGGTGTAGCACATGCCAAACTTCCGGGTTCCGGCAAAGGGGCTCTCTTTCTGTGGGCCGATGGGTCCAGGATGGCGCAGGGGCTGGGGACGCGCGAGGCACCGCCGCTGGCTGCCGCCCATGAGACCGGCTGCGATGGCCGCTAGAATGACAGCTGGACACCGGCAGGTCACGCCCCTCTGACCCTCTGTACTGCTTTCACTTGCACCAGTGCACATGCGTGCACTGTCGTCCTAGCTTGCCATGTGCCCTCGCATCCGCTTGCCCGATGTTCCCTTGAACAGAACTAGCTGCTTTCCAATCGTGCGCGCGTGCACATGCACACAAGCGCACACACGTTTGCACGCACGCACGCACACACACACACACACACACACACACACAGCCCAACATACGTCTGCGCGGACTGCTCTCCCGCCCACCTGCACCAGGCCGTCCTCTATGTCAGGCAGGCCATCCATGAGGGTGTTGAACAGCACGCGATACCGCGGCTCAAATATCAACAGCGGCGTGACGGCGTGCGGGACGGCCACCACATTCAGTGGGAAGATTGGCAACTCCTTGCGCGACCCAGGCCCCTCGCCAGCGCCAGCCGCGGCCCGCACAACCCGACGGTGTGCGTGCCGCCACGCCTGCACGTCCCATTTTGACGAAGCCCGTTCCGCCACTGAATATGCTAGTGGTCTTTGCATCAGACCCCCAAGCCGTTTCGGCGATCGCAGATCTAACGGGTGATCTCTCACTGCGCGATTTGATACCTATTACCTAGCAAGTGGCAAACCCTTTCATGACACCGTACGGTAAGGCTGAGCAGCCGATTCACTTGGATGGCCATGCGGACCCTCTGTGCTGGTGTGGCGGCATGGCATCGTGGGTGCAGTCGCTCTGTCGCACTGTAGACGCAATTACACACCATTGGGGAGGCACCCTCAATACACCCACAAGAGGTAGTGCGCATGGCAATAACTGGGTACTGTTGCATGCTTGCAAGTCCTGTGTAGACTTGACTGAAGACCAGCCCCTTTGACCTCCTGGCCGTCATTTCTTCTTGGTGGCGCTGCCCGATTTCTTGGCGCTCCCGCCCTTGCCGCCCTTGGCCTTGGCCTCCGCTGCGCGCCGCTTTTTCATGACCTTCCACGCGTTCTGTATGGCGTACGCGGCCGCCTCGCGCCGCAGCTCCGCCATCTCGCGGCGCCGCGCCTCGGCCGCCGCCGCCCGCAGCGCCTCCTCGTGTGCGGCGCGCTCGCGGCGCAGCGCCTCCAGCTCCCCTAGGGCGGCCTGCAGGGGGACAGGGCAGCCGGGGTACCCGGTGAGGGCGCGGCACTCAGCTGCCTGCAACCATGCAGACGTGGATCAGATATACCCGCCAGGTGGATCTCATCCCGCCCCATGATCTCAACCCTGCTTCTGCATGCTGCAATACAATACACCCCGACCCACCCCAACCGCCCGCCCACCTCTATCTGTGACACCAGCTCTTGGTGCGCCGCCTCGGCCGCCCTCAGCTCCCTGTCGCGGCCACCCACCTCCCCGTCGTACTCAGCAATTGCCGCCTCACAGTCGCCCTCCGCGCGGCGGCGCGCCTTGCGGGCGGCAGCGGCGGTGGCGCGCGTGTCCTCGCGCAAAGACGCCAGCTCGCGCTGTGCCGCGTCCAGCTGGTGGGTGAGGGGGACGAGGGGACGGTCGGCAGAGAGCACCATTCCAACAATAGGCGCGTTGCAGAGGCGGTCAACAGGATCTTGGTCATTGTCAACGCGCCGCAGACTTCATAAGAGGGACTGCTGTCAATTACCCTCCAGACCCCGCGCCCTGCACCGCACCTCCTTGCTGAGTGCGCCGTGCTGCTCCCTGAAGGCGCCCTCAGCCGCCGCAACCTGGGCCGCGGTGCTGCTCTCTGCTGTACCGCGTGACGCGTTGCTCTCAACATGAAGGGCGGACAGCTCCCCTGCGGCCGCATCCTGCCAGCAGAGCAGCATCATTGGGGATAATTACCAATCCCGGGGTGACACGGCCATGGTGGTCGCTGGCGTTGTAAACATTGGCAGGCATAAGCCAAACATTGGTAAGAGGGGGACACTCAGCCCCACGCGTTTCGCACCCCAAGCGCCCCTTCCCACCCGCACCTGAGCGGCCTGAAGGATCCCCAGCTGCCGCGCGCGCTCCAGGCGATGGAGCTTCAGCTGGACACATCATGGGCAAAGATTGTTGAGTTGAGCAAGCAATCAGCGGCCTCCACCTGCTGGTGGATATGAACCTGCACCTACCTGCTGCTGCCGCTGCTGCTTCTGCTGCTGCTGCTGGTGCTGCTGCTGCTGCTGCTGGCCTGCCCCCTGGCATCGAGCCCGTGAGCCCGCGCGCACCTTGTGCTCCAGCTGCAGCTTCTCCGCAGCCGCGCGCTCGTGGCGCTCACGCAGTACGCCCTGGTGCTCGCGCCGCGACGCATCCTCTTCCACAGTGGTGCCAAGGCGCCTGCGCACCTGGCCCACCATCTGCGGCGCGACAAGCATTGAAGAGCCGTATGGCAACACGTTGGGCAGTTTTGGCTGTAAGCTGCGTTCATGATGGCCTTACCGAGGCCTTCATAAACAATGCGGGCAGAGGCTGCAAACTGCCCAACTCGACGGTGGCATTTGACCAGGATACCGCCAGTGTCACGGTCCAAGGAAGGGGGGATGGGTTGACGTGTGCGGCCCACCTTGCCGAAGACCTCCAGGGCCTGCATGGCCGCATCAGAGCGCTCTGGCCGCAGCGACGACAGGTGCACCTCTGCCTCAGGCGACGCCTGTGGATTGAGGTGGGGGGCGGGGCGCTGACCATGTGGTGTGTGTCAAGGGCACAACGGCACACGCAGCCACACACATTATGACGCGCTGCATAGGCACTGCCAATGGCGTGCCCGTGTCCATCCGCAAGGAACAGAGGCAGCTTAGCGGCTGGAGCCGCAGCCTCGTCTTCTTCGCGCTCAGCGCTGTCTGTCTCGTCCCAAGCCCCTCGCGTACCCGGAGCGCGCGGAGAAGGGCCAGAGCGGTCTTCACGGCCGCCGCCCCCAGCTCCTCTTGCAACTGCTCCTGTCCCTGTCCCTGCTCCTCTCCTTGCTTCTGCTGCTGCTGCTGCTGCTGCTGCTGCTGCTGCTGCTGCTGCTGCTGCTGCTGCTGCTGCTGCTGCTGCTGGCCCGGCGCCTCTCCCAGCTGCGCCGCAGCCCGCTGCCAGGCGGTGAGCGCCCCGCCGTGGCCCTCCAGCCGGTCACAGACGTCCTGGGTTGGGGGACACAATTCATAGCGGTGACACTTGCGCATTGTCATCTGTGGGATATAGACCAAGCCCACGTCTGAATACGTGCATCAAGCACACCCAACAGGGGCAGGTGTGCGCGCATATCGCGTTGATGCAGCGGCGCCAGGCCACGTCTGCGGCTGTGGCCTATCGCACGGGAGCGGCACACTTGCACGACGCACCTCCCCCAAAACCTCCTGCAGCTGGTCTGATGAGAACAACACCTCCTCAGTGACGTACGATATCAACCTGTGCCGTGTGTTGCGCCCAGCCCCAACGGTCACTGCCATCGACCCAACAACACCTCAAGCAAGTCGCAGCAACAACTCTTCAAAAGACCGATGATGTGCGCCCACCGGAGATTGTCGACCATCTCCTCCAGTACTGTCAGCACGCGGGTTGCCTCCAGGCTATTCATGGCACTGGCACGGCGGCGCCTACTGCAGCGTTGACCTGTCAACGAGTGTGTGGCGAGGGCGATCTACACCTGTACTTTGCGGCAGGAAATTCTTGTCTGGTTGGATGCAGAGTATCATTCGCTTCAGCAGCAGCCACGTACCGGTACAGCTCAAGCTGCACGCTGCGACACAGAAATGAAAATCTTGCGATTCGCGAGGACCTGTGGGGTCGTGGAATGATGAATCTCCAGTGCCCTGATACACCGTATTCCGAAGCGTTCGCTGGGGTAGATCACGATTGAAAGTACAGGCCCGCGATCAGCGACGATCAAGCGCGTCTGTGCCACTTGTGATATACATGAAGTCATATCAGGTGGTGACATGCCAGAGCTTTGAGTGAAATTCTGGTACCCGGACCGCAGCCTCAGGGCCCAAGGGCATGCCCTGCCCCTGCATTATTTGACCGCTGCCGGGCCACACATCAGCCAGGACATTCACGCTGACGTCCTCGTAGGATTGTCAGCAGTTTCCTGCCGGACCCCCTATTTCAAGGTTGCCAGCCAACTGCAGCAGGTCCGGCTAATCCGCTGCCCATGCCGCCTGCACTGCTGGCCGCCTGTGAAGCTTGCTTGTCGACAACTACCCATCAAGTATGAGGGCACCCCTGCGCTGTGAGCGACCTGTGAAGTCTAATTGCAGTGACTAAGCAAGGAGATTTTGTATGAGCGCTGCAGCATACATCAACAAGCCCACTTGCGTGGCCTTGACCACTCCCACACAACACGTCGTCAACAGGGCAATCAAGGTTTGGCTCGTCGCTTGTGTGCGCAGTGATGTAGGACGGATGGGCGCTGCCGGGACCCCAGGTGGTACATGCCACGCATAGCAGCCAAGGTTCATGACTTTGAGTAAAAAGTATCAATGCAGCTGCCGAGCTTTCCCGCGGTGTTGTTCTCTCAGCGCTACAAGCATCTGACATGTTGTAGGTGCCGCTCAAGCAGGCGCAGGAGCACCGTGGATCTGGTGCACCGTAAAAGAACCGTAATCAAGCATCTTATGGGCGAAATATGCGACATGTTACATTCCTTATGCAGCAGGCCGCATGCTTGTCAGAGCGGCATACGTGGGAAAGTGCGAGAGCAATGTGGCTAGGGGGTGCGGCTTGCGGAACGCGGCAGGCAGCGGGCATGGTGTTGTCGCACCAAGCCAAGGACCCCGTGTGCTATTATGCTCCTGGAGCCGTTGCGCCTCGGATACCCTTGTGACCACCAAAAACCCGCTAGCCATCGAAACTCACACAAAGACCTCAAAAGCCGTCGAGCTAAGGAGAGAGCTTGCAGAAACACGCACCCAGAGGCCTGGGCTGGGCGCTGGGCGACACACAAGCATGCGGGCGTGCCTGAAAGACCAAGGCGTGACAAAGAGCGTCGCACGAAGCACCTTGGCCACATTCCATCAGAAGCAAGTCAGTATCAAACGTGCGCTCAGCCATTGCTGGATAAGTGTTGTGAAGGGCGTGCGAATCAGGTTGGCCTTCATATCCAGCCTTTGGGGGGCTGCAGAGACGTCAGAGCGGCAGAGCACGCGCACGGGGGCCCACACGAGCCGTACAAACTGAATAAAGACAGGGGCAGGCAGCAGGGCAGCAGCGCTTGGCTCCTGCACTCCCTACAGCTTGCAGCAAGGACATGCAGCGATTGACAGTGGCAAAGGGCTGTGCTGCATCGCAGCATGGCCCATAATTGCATTCAGCCTAGCTGGCAGGTGTGACCCAATGACGAAGAAATGTGCAGCAGTGAGCGCTACGCACCCGACCGCCCACCGAATGAGTAGGTGGACCCGCTTCACAAGAGGAGTAGCTTTTCTGCTCAATCGCCGCCAGCACACCGAGAATCTCCGGAACCAACGGCCTTTCAAGCAAGTGTGCTCAATTTGTCACCGCGGCTAAGCTTCTAAAAGGAGCCTGGTGTGTGTGAGTGTGCTCTCGCTTGTGTGTGGTAGTGCCAGGCAAGAGGCATCAGTCGGCGTGGAGCACGCCGCCCCCATTGGCCAGCATGGACGTCGCACAATACTCTCGTACACGGCAAGTGGCGGGCCACACGCACGCAAGAACATGCGCGTGCACATGCCACACTAGGCCCTGGTGATGTTATTGGTGAGCGCGGCCCTTCACCACGCCTTCTGCTTGCCGTCCGGCTGGCGGCGGCGCTCCATGTCGCGCTTGCTGGGCAGCTTCACGTCCCAGGCCAGGCCCAGGGCGGCCATGATCCTAATGCAGGTGTACACGATGTCGATCTCCCAGGGCTGTAGGGAGGGGGGTGGTGATGGGAAGAGGGGGTGACGCGAGGAAAGACGGGGTGAGTGCAAGTGAGGGCGAAGGGAAACGCACGAGGGCTGGCGGGGCAACGTCGATGTTGGCACCAGGAAGCGGCACATCGGGGACCACCGCCTGGCAAGGCAGCCGGGCGGCTGGCGTCGCCCGCTGGAAATGCAGCACGCCCGCTCGCCCCGCTGGCTGCCCCGCGGGCAACCCTCCCTGCGCCGTCCCCTTGACTCACGTCGAGGCCGTGCGCCGCGCTGCTGGGGAAGGCGTGGTGCGAGTTGTGCCAGCCCTCCCCGAAGCTGATGAGCGCCACCCACCAGTTGTTGCGGCTGAGGTCGCCTGCGAGGGTGACGGCCGGCACACAGGCGTGGGGGGGCCGCCAGGAGTGTTCGCAGACAAACCGACCGCGCCCGCCCAAGCCGCTGCGGCGCCCGGCGCTGCATACGCTCAGGCGAGGGCACCGTGGCACGCCCCCGTGCACGCACCTGTGTTCCAGGGCTGGCGGCCCCACATGTGCGCCGCGCTGTTGACGAGGAAGGTCTCGTGCCACCCGATGAATGTGGGGAAGGCCATGGACCACACGATGCCGGGGTAGCCAGCCACGGCCTGCGCGGCGCAGCGGCGCACGAGGAATCAGCCGCCCGGATTCAGAGTTTAGGGCTGATGCGCGCCGCGGCCGGCCGGCCACACTCGCACCCGGGAAGCGGGCCGCGTCTCATCCCCCCACCACTGCGCCGCACGCCCGCATGCACGCCAGCAGGCCCCCGCCCCGCGGCTTTGTGCGAGGGGCGCTCACGAATGTCAGGGCGTATCGCGCGACGGCCTGGTGCACCCATGTGGCCTCCATGAGGCGGTAGAAGGCCTGGGCGCTGAGGTCCCTGGCGTTGGCGCGGTCCAGGAAGGAGCGCTCCACGTCAGCCTGGGGGGCGCAGGGGAGATGCCATCAGTGGGGTGAGTAGGGGCCGGCGGAGCGCTCAGGGCCCTTGCTGGAGCCAGGACACGGGCGCTGGGAGTGCGCTGTCATGCGTGTACAAATGCACGCACTCAAGCAGCTGCTGCCGCGGCACGGCCCACGCTCTGCTCCGCAGGCGGATGGAGGGGGACACTGCCCCCCCTGGGGCTTCGCTCGGCTGCTGCCCAGCTGCCACGGCGGCGTCGCTGCCCCTCCGCGCCCTGTCCGCCCGGCCCCCTGTCTGCTTGCCTTCTCGAACAGCCACCCCATGTGGGCGTGGAAGAAGCCCTCATAGGGCGAGTGCGGGTCCAGTGGTGTGTCACAGTGCAGGTGGTGGTACCTGGGGGGTGGGGAGGGGTGAGCGTCAGCGATTCGAGATACCCAGCACTCGCGCTACGAAGGGGAAGAGGAGGGCAGAGGCTTGGCGGGCAGGAGGCCGGCAGTAGCTGCTGCGTCGAGCGACAGGTAACAGGCCGCGCGGCAGCAAGGCGGCGGGCCACTGCGCACGGCTGGTGGTCGCCTGTCCCGGGCCAGCCTGTCCAGGCCACCACATACGCACAACCCTGCTGCTTATTTCTGCCTTGGCCGCCGCCATGACTGCTGCGCGCGGGCCTCCGCAAACCCTGCCTTCCCGCCGGCAGTCCGCCCCGCTGCTGCGGCCGCTCACCGGTGGTTGGACACCCATTCGATGGGGGGCCCCTGGATGGCGTGCACTGCCAGGAAGCTGAGGAAGTACTCCACGGGGCGGTAGGTTTTGAAGGATCGGTGGGCCAGCAGCCTAGGGGGTGGGGGGTGGGGGGCAGCAAGGCAGCGGCATCGTGGAGGGAGGGGACCGGCATCGCAGTTT
>NW_014010896.1:0-8275 GCF_000611645.1 Monoraphidium neglectum
GCGGCGCTCGATCCGGCTGTCGAAGGATCCCTGGCGCGAGGGCTCGGACTGCGGTGTCGAGGGGAAGTCGTCGCTGTCCGGCTGCTGCTGCTGCTGCTGCTGCTGCTGCTGCTGCTGCTGCTGCGGCAAGTGCAGGTGCTTCCCGGAGCCCGAGCCGGCGCGGGAGTGCCCCCCGCCGCCGCCGGCGCGTGCCGCCGCGGCCGCCGCCGCCGCGGACAGCGGCTGCGGGCCCATGCCCAGTCGCCACAGCTCCTCCTCCTGCTCATGCTCCACGTCGGCCGACCGCCGCCGCTCCGACGCACGCGGCGCGGGCGCGCCGCCGGCGACGAGCCCGCGCCGCGCAGCACCGAACAGCGCGCTGCCGCCGCCGCCGCAGACAGACTCCCAGAGTCCAGCAGCGCACGCGTCGGCGGCACGTGTGAACCAATGGAGTGTGGCCGGGCCGTCCACGACGGGGTAGCCGCCGGGGCTCGAGGCCGGCTTGAAGAAGTCAAAGGTGTGGGCGCTGAAGTTTGACCGCCAGGGGGGCGGCTCGACGACGAGCGGCGCACCGGGGCCCACCAGCATTGCGACGGCGCCGGCGCCGCCTGGTTTGGTGAGGGGCCGACATGTGTGTGTGTGTGTGTGTGTGTGTGTGTGTGTGTGTGTGTGTGTGCGCATGCATGCGTGGCAAGCCACAACTGTACCTGTGTTGAATGCAAGCAGTAATATCACTTGCGCCACCACCAGGCCTTGGACTGCAAATGTCCCAAGTACACGCCGCCCCTGCCCTCTTCTTCCAGATGCAAGCGTGCGCTTACCCGCACACGTATTGGCATCCCTCCGGCCCTGCTGCGCACACACCGCCCCCAGCTATTTGTTCAACTCCCCGATCAACTCACACACACACACACATGCATGCGCGCGCGCGCACTCACACACACACACACACGCACACACGCGCGCGCGCACCCGTCGCGCGCGCAGGCGACCCCTCCTCATACACCGCGACGTCTGTAGCCACCACCAGCGCCAGCCGCCCGTCCCAGCCGGGGCCGCCCACCCACTCCACCGCGTGAAGCAGCGCCGCCGTGCCGCCGAAGCACCCGTGCACGCTGTCGCTGCCCTGGGGCGGCGGCCGGGGCGCAGCGAAACAACAGCAACCGCGTCGGTCCGATGAGTTCGTGCAGCAGGCGCCCTTGACTCGCGCAGTGTTTGAATTTTTGAATTCTGAACCGAAACGTGGTGCGGGCGTCCACGGCAGCACCCAAGCCTCGCCCATTCTCGAAACCAGGCGGCCGGGCGCCACACCTGCGCGGAGAAGTTCCCGCCGTCATTCAGGTACTTAGTCAGGTAGGAAGCTATGGACTTTGACCGGTCAACCGCCGTCTCGGTGCCGACCTCCACCCTGGTTGCGGGGGTGGAGGGGTGGGGATGGGAGGGGGGTGGTGGGGCAATGAGCATGCATACATGCTGCCTTGCGATGAGGTGCTGAGAGGTGTGATGCGACGGGGCGTCAGGCCCAAGCGCCGGCAGGCGACCACCCACCTGCCATTCTGTCCCCAAAAAGGAGGCGTGGCGGCCGCAATGGCGCTCCTGAGCCGCCCTTGGCCCCGCACCCCCGATTCATGCCTGCTCAAGGACCCGCCTGCCAGTTTGCCCCCCCGACACCACACACACACACGCACTTTGCCTGTCAAATGCGCACGGGCATGCGTGCCATTTGGGACGCAATGTACCGCCACAACTCAATCGACAGGCGGGGGGGCCCGGGCCGACACCCGCCGGGCACAAGGCCGCCAGCTGGCGCCCAGCAGCCGCCGCCCCGCGCGCGTCCCCCCGAACCCATTCCTGTCCTCGACCATGCCAACGCGCGCATAAACGCCAGCCTGCCCGCCCGCCCACGCGAAGCAGGGGCGCGAGCTCGCCTGCCGATTTCGGTCGCGCGGACGTCGTAGGCCTCCATGAGCCTCAGCATGGCTGTGGCCGCCATGCTGACCACATCCTCGCGATCTCCGCTAAACCCCAGCTCGATCTGGCCGAGCCCCTCTGTATATTTGCCGGGCACCCCATCTGCAAGTTCGAGGTCGGATTGGGAGACCTGGGGCGGAGGGGAAGGGGTGGGGAAGTAGGGGGTCGCTCGTCCTGGGCCCAAACGGGGGGTGTCTGATCGCGATTACAGGATGGCGATGACCGGGTGACGGGGGGGCCAGGTGGCCGGTGGGTGCGTTGAGGGGGTCTGGATCGGAGGTGAGTGGTGCGGGGGTTACGGCGGAAAATGTGGTGGTTTTGAGGGGATTGTTCGGGTCGGGGGCGGGGGTTGCAATGGGGCGGGAGTGTCTGGATGACCCAGTGGGGCTGCGATGCTGGTCAATGGGCGGGAAGAAGTTTGGCCGACGGCGGGAAGATTGGATTTCTAACCACACTCCACGACGGATCGCCCCGCCACGAGGGTCGCTGATGCGCCTCCATTGAATCAGTGGCCACCAGCACGGAAATTGACAATCAGGGCGAGATGCCTTTGGGGGGCACGCGTGCCGTGCTGCAGACACAGCGCCGCTGCAATCGCGTTCGCACAGCCGTCCGGCTGGCGCCATCGCTGCCGGAGGCGCACCACGTAGGGCGGAAAGTACAGGTACATGCCCAGAATTCCGACATTATGTGCCATCCTGCCGAGCCTAAGCGATTGGCAGCAGGTTCCGGCGCTGCCGTTTGATCTGCGCAGCCAGCAACTTGCTGAATGTTTGGGCTAAAGAAATATGGGGATTGTTGTAGCGGCGACGCTGTGACGCGGACCAGCCGGAGTGTTGGCGTACTTCCAGCGGATCCTGGTCGATCTGCTGCTTTCGAAGGCCAGTTGGATCTCAATGATTGTGCTAGACAATACAACATTACAGTTCAACTTCAAAAAGAAACAAAAACATTTGTGTCTGGGCGCATTACGGCAAGCGCACATGCATTTGCACCGCCTGCTTCTGCCAGGCGCCGCCTGCTTCTGCCGGGCGCCGCCTGCATTGACCGCCGGCACTGCTCGGCGATGGGCGGCCACGGCGCAAAGCCAATCGCACGTATAAATGAGCATGCCGCTTTACACGACATCGTTGCCTATCGGTTTGTGAAGCGAGCGCATGCTCGCGACCTGAACATCCACGTCAAGCTCTGTGCTTGAGATGTCCATGACGTGATTGCGGGAAGGAAGGGCGGTGCGACAACCAACCAAGGCTCTGCTGGTGCTGGCGCCGCTGCCCTTGCAGTGAGTTGTTGTCGTTTGTATAGGACTTGGCTGGTGAGGGAAAGGCCCATAAGCCACCATATATGTTGCCCGCCTGCCTGCCTGCCCGCCCGCCTGCCCGCCCTACTCCCTGCCTGCCACTGGCCTGCCTGCCGCCCTGCCCGCCGGTCTGCTGCCCAGCCTGCCCACCGGCCTGCGGGCCTGCCTGCTAATTGCCCCCATCCTCAGCTTGTGCAAAACGCGGCTCAACAGCACCAGCATGGCCATCTCGGTCAAACGATCGTTACACAGACTGCGCTGGAGGCGAGCAAGCGGCCCTACGCTGCCGCCGCCGCCGCCGCCGCCGCTGCACCCGCGCCACCCGGGCCGCAACTCAAGCAGCCGCTGCCGCTGCCGCCGCCGCCGCCGTCCGAGGCCCTCGCGGCCGTGGGCCCGACAGAGACAAACGACAGCACTGCGGCCATCGGGCGCGGGCCATGGCTTCGGTACGCTTTTAGCGGTACGACTTCTGGAAACGGGCGCGCGCGCCGCGGCCGCCGAACTTCTTGGGCTCTGCGCGGCGGGGGTCGGCCACCAGCAGGGTGCGGTCGTACTGCAGCAGTACGTCCTTCACCTGCATGGGCGGTACGGATGAGCGGATGGACAGGGTGGGCGAGAGGATGGGCAGGGCGTTCGAATGGATGAGGGGCAGTGAATGAGCAGTGCGAGACGACAATAAGAGGGTAAAGGTGAGGGCCAGGGACGGGCGCCAGGGGTGGCATGCGGTCAAAGTCTTGGCGTTTTGAGGGTTGCACTTGCTGCGTTGACGACCACCTTGCGATGGGTCAGCAGAACGCAACTGGGGATCCATCACACGTGTCGCGCCCATCCGCCTGCCGCTTGGGCGCATTTTTTATCATGCCCCTTGCAATGTTGCCAGGCATAGTGTCCATGGTTGCGTGCATGTGCGTGTGCACATGCACGCACATGCGTGTGCGCACATGTGTTCACACACGTGCGCAAGCACGCGCGCGCACACACACACACACACACTCTCTCTCTCTCTCTCCACGCTTACAAGCGGGCACACAACAATGTGCACACACACGTGCTTGTGCGCGCTGTTGCGTGCACAAATGTACACCTGCGAACCAGCTACAGTCGGCTGCATCGCCCGGCCACTCCCAGGCTGCCGGCCAGCTCATGGCAGAAAAACACCTCGCCCCACTATCGCGTCACCGTCCCTCGCGCTCGCTGCCGGCTGGCTTGTGCCACAGCCTGCGCTGCCCGGCAACCCTTGGCCGCGCCCCTCGCCGCCCCTACCCCACCCCATTCCTCAGCGCCCACCTGCCCCTTGGTCTGCTCGTCCACGTTCTTCTGGTAGTACGCCACCACCGCCTTGGAGATCGCCTGCCTGATCGCATAGATCTGGCTAACGTGGCCGCCGCCCTTCACGCGCAGCCGGATGTCGAGGAAGCCCCAGCGGGACTTGCCCAGCAGCAGCAGCGGCTCAAAGGCCTTGTAGCGCAGCGCCTCGGGCTGCACCAGCTCAAGGGGGATGCCTGGGGTCCCGGGGGTTGAAGCGGGGAGAGGGGGAAGACGGGCGGTTGTCAAGTGAAAGGGCATGCATGAGGTCCCAGCGGGTGCTGTTAGGTGGTGGTGGTGGTGGTGTTTTTTTTTGGGGGGGGGGGAGGTGGAGGTGGCAAGAAATGGTGCTTTGGGTGAAGTTGGGCGGGGAGGCGCGGGAGGGCGCCGTTTGGAGGAGTGAGAAAAGGTGGGTTCGGGAGCAGAGGTGGAGGAGGGCAAGCAGGGGGCTGCGCTAATCTGGCGGTTCGTGATATGCCAGACGCCTGCCGCCAGGCCACCACGCCTGCTGCCTGTGCTTGGACGCGAAGGGCGCTGCCGCAGGGCGGGGGGGCCAGTTTTGGGCCGCCACCGCTGAGTTGTTTGAATACGTCGCAGTGGGGCCGCTGCGCCCGCAGCTGCTGCTGCGCCCACTGGCCAGCGCTGCGGCTGCTGCTGCTGCTGCTGCTGCTGCTGCTGTTGCAGGTGGAACGACTGCCTGCTTTGCCACGGGCTTGGCCGCTGTCGCCATACTACATATGACGTGATACGCCGCCCAGCAGCAAACAGCTCTCAACAGCAGCTGGCTTCTGCCATCGGGCCGCGCCGCCGGCGCAATGTGCTGCTGCGGCTGTTTGCAGCGGCCATGGTGGCCGGCAGCGCCGTCGCTCGTCATCAGAGAGAATGGTCTGATGTGGTTGTTATGAAGGGCGTGCTGCCCGCACAGGCGAAGTGGACTGCCCGCCGCCAGCCAAAGCGGCTTGCGAGCTGACTTGCCCAGCTGTGGAGGGACGCTTTGCTGCGACAACGCTCCTCTGCAGCACGTAATGGCTCTGCAGAATCCGCGCATGACGCCAGGGCTCAACCACTGACCACGACGGCCGTCCGTAACCCCGAAAAGCCGAACAGTGGCTGTTCGCTGCGTAGTGCGCTGCACTGCCGTCGTCGCGCTGCGCTGCGGAGAACGCTGCTCAGCAGCGATCCACGCTTGGGCTGCACGACGAGGCAGCTGCCATGTTATACGGCAGCTATCTATAGACGCTCCTGCCCGCGACGATTGCGGTGTGCCCCAGAGCCATCAAAGACGGCTGCTCGACACATGCCCGCGTCCTGCAAGAGCCCAGGCTGCACGCACCATTGAGCTTGACAAGGCCCTTTCCAGGACGAGCGTAAGCCACCGCCACGGCCGATTTCTGCGAGGGCAGGTGCAGCAGGAGCTCGGTGCACAACCTGCTGCTGCAAAGGACAAGCGACCGCCCCGGGACCTCAGCTCGATCAAGAAACTCACCTTGCGGCCGAAGCACTGCACCGGCTGCGAACGAGGGCAGGAGGGAGCGACGTGAGCATGGCACGGAGTTGTTCGGGGCGCGGTCTGAGAGCACACCAGCTCAGCGGGGCCTTACCACTGGTGCAGGAGGCGCCGCCATGGTTGCTCGTGTTTGTCAAAGAGGCAGAGCACGGTGCGCTGCCCGTGTTTGTGACGCAGGCGCGGCCGCTTTGCGTGCTGCTGGGTGACATCGGTGACGGCCGCCGCGATTTCAAACCGGCTGCCTCCCATGGGACAAAACAATAAGAGGAGCCACTTGCACCATGTCACAGGTCCACATACGCCACCTGTGGTGGCAAACTACTCTTGCCCCTGATTTCAGCACCCCCCCCCTTGCCAACCGCACGGGGAGTGTCGCGAGGCTGGGCCTCTGGGCAAGACTGGCTGGCACAGCGTTACCATCTGCATCAACGCCAGCCGCAAGTTACACGCCGGCGCAGCACGGCAGCGGCGGCTTCCGGCGGCCCCCGCCAGAAATCGAGCCGTGCACACCAGAGAGCACAGACGCCTGCCGAGCGCCGCGGCACGCGGCAGCCACACAGGCGGCCGCCCTGGTCGATCCGGGCCCCCTGCCAGGATCAGGGCGCGCAGCAGCTTCCCGCCACCGGCCTAGCCACCCCCAGGCGGCCGGTAGGTCCCGAAATTCATGAGCTGGCACTGCAGGGTCCTCAGGTTGAGCAGCACCAGGGCGCCGGTGGAGCCGAAGGGGGGCACAGCGATTAGCCGCACTGACTGGCCGTCTTCCCCTGGTGAGGTAGGGGGTAGGCAAGGGTTGAGGAGGTGAACGTGGGTCGTCATAGGTTGGGGTTGGCACTGATGAAAGGGTGGCATGGTGGGGGATTAGCTGGGGTGTCAGGGGGCAAGGGAGAGGGACGAGCGATGGGGGTGTTGGGGAGGGCTGCCGGCGCAGCAACAGGGCCGGGCAATAATCGAGCTGTTCTCAGCACCGCACGAGCTGGGCCGCGCCGTCAACACATACTCAGGCAGAGAATATATACTGCTGCAGCAAACGCATCAAGCACGCGCAGCATGACGCGGCAGAGGCGCACGCGCACGCCCCTCTGAGAATGGGCCACGGCCGAGCGCCCCCGCCCACCGCTTATGAGCCGCGTCGAAAACTCGGGCTGGTTGCCCGCCACGTAGGCGTGGGGGCAGGCCTCCAGCACAAAGGGGTCGTCGTCCGCAAAGGGGTAGCAGGTCAGCGTGTCGGGCGCGGTCGGCGCCAGGTGGCGGCCCCTCAGCGTCGTCTCCATCAGGTCGAGCCTGGGCCGGGCCGTGACAGCGGCAGTTATGGCGGTTACGGCCCTCGAGGCGGTTGAGATCACGCTTGGCGTCGCACTGTCGGCTGGGGGCTGTGGGCTTGTGGTCGGACGGGCGGCGGCTGCACGTGCACGTGCTGGGGCGGGGAGCCTGGCGGCGGACACGGTTGAGAGCGCCGCTTTCGGCGCCGCCGCGAGGGGGCGGCGTCAGCGGCGCTCGGTCACATCAGCACATGCCGAGCCAGCAGCACGCCCGCCAAATCCGCGCTGGCCGTGCGGCTCGCGGCTGGCCACGGCGTTTTGGTACAAACCCTTTTGCTGTGGCCCATAGCCCCCACCTGTCTGCCCCTGTAGTGTACTTGGCCATATCTTCAATAGTTTGGCCCGCGGTGGCCAGCAGCCGCACGCCCCCCACGTCGCACTCGTGGGGGTTTGTGGCGCGCACAAAGCCTGGCGGCCAGGTGCGCGTGCGCAGGCGTGCGTGGGGTTTTGGGTGAATGCTGAGGCTCTTGAAAGCAGCGGTGTTGGAGAGCAGCAGCATTTCATAACAGCGACTTTTGGAAACGGCCGCTTATTGCAAATGGAGGATGCTCTTCAGCGAGGGGAGCGGCGCGGCGGCAGCCGCGACCGGTCGAGGCTGCGCGTATGCAGGGACGGCGGCGGCGCACAGGGCGCCTGCGGCCGCGCGAGCCACTCGAGAGCTCGCAGCAGCAGCGGGCGGGTGCGGGCGAAACGGCGGGCGGAACCCCCCCTCCTGGCGCGAGGATAACGGCGGACACAACCCCCGCCTCACTCACTGGCGTACGGCGCGGCGCCCGGGAAGAGGCAGGTGTGCAGCGGCTGCTGCGGCAGCGACACGTTGGCCGGGTCGTCGGGGCCGGGCAGCACGTCCAAGGGCAGGGCGGCGGCGAGCTCGGTGATTATCATGTCCATGTC
>NW_014010895.1:0-8274 GCF_000611645.1 Monoraphidium neglectum
CCCCTACACCCCCCGCCCCTCCAACCCCCGCCGCACCTGCCGCTCCGTCCGCACGTCCGGGTGCATGCCCCCGCCCTCCCGCGTGAGCGCCAGCAGCCGCCGCAGCGGGAACAGCAGCCGGTGCAGCCCCTCCTGTGAGTCAAACTCCTTGCACACCACGCGCGTGCTGAGGGCGTGGTCAAGAAACAGCGCGCCGTTCTTGCGCGCGACGTCGCTGCCGCTGGTGAGCAGCGACAGGGCGGCCGCGACCATCTCGCGGGGCACGGGGGCCGGCAGCGCGCAGGCGCGCTCGAAGGCGAGGGGCAGGGCGGCGAGGCCGAAGAGGGCGAGGGAGAGGCCCGGGTAAGAGTGCTGGTTCCTGACGGGGGCGGATGCAAGGGGGGGGGAACGAAACGGATTCCTTGAAAACTATGCAATTGTGCTATATATTTGCAATGCGCCGAGTATCTTCTCAGCGCCAATTGCCGGCAGCACAACGCTCGACAGACCGGCTCTGCAGCCCATGCATTCAGGCAAGCTGGCGCCTCCTTGCCGCTGCCGGCGCCCAGACGCCGCACGGCGGGCGGAAGCCGCAGGGGCGCGTGCACCCACCTCGGCAGAGCCAGCAGCAGCTGCACGCCGCCCGCCTCGACCAGCAGCTCAGCAAACTTGCGGTGCGCCAGCAGCGAGCACACCACTTGCAGCGCCTCGTGCATGAGCCACCCCAGCCGCTGCGCCGCCGCGCCGCCACCTCCGCCGCCGCCGCGCGCGCCGCCGCCCGCGGCGGAGGCGGCTCGGATGTGGCGCAGCAGCGTGCAGACGGTGTCGACGCCGCAAAACTGGAGGAAGGGGCCGAGGGACTCGACGTACTCGCCAGTGCACATCAGGCAGCGCAGCGCCGCCAGCAGCCGCTGCTGCCGCACGTGCGCGACCTCCGGTGACTCCCCCTCGCCGCCACCGGCCGCGGGGCCGTCGTCCGCCGACGCCCCTGCCGCCGCAGCACCGCTGCTGCCGGCCGCGCCGCCGGGCGCGCCAGCTGCCATGGCGGTCACCGCGCGCCTCAGGTACCGGCAGGCCGCCGGCACGAGGGGCGTGCGAACTGCCTCATCAGCGTACTCCTCATTAGTCAGCGCAATGCTCAGGACGCCTGGCGGGTGACGTTGCGTACGCGCGCACACGGGAGAGACTGAGAGGCAGAGCTGGGGCTGGAATCGCCCCAGCTGGCATGACCGTGACATTGTGCGTACCGTTTCTGCGCCTCACCCTTGGCCTGCCAGCGCCACGGCCCCGCCGCAACCAGCATTACGTGTTTGAGAACCCACTGCCCAAGAAATTGTTCGCCCGCGTGCGTCCGCACTCGCACACGTGCGTGCACACTCGCAAATTTACACACACACACACACACGCACACACACACACACACACACATGCATACACATACACACACATACACATACACATACACATACACATACACATACACACACGCGCGCAAACACACACTTACATACACATGCGCACGCGCACGCGAGCCGCCCCCTCACCCAGCGCGTACGCCTGCCGCGCCTCCTCCAGCATCTCCTGCCGCCCCCCCGGCGCCCCCTCCCCCGGCAGCGGCGCCTTCTCAAGCCCGGCCACGCTCCAGTGGCCCAGCCGCTCCACCAGGGCCTCCTCCGTCAGGGGGTACTGGAACAGCCAGCACTCGAGCGTCGCCAGCAGCAGCCGCAGGCCCGCGACCTGCGGGGGGCGGCGCGGTGGCGCAGGGGTGCAAATTGACCTATCAGGAGGTGGCAGTCAACCATACAGGGCGTGGGGTTCACCAAGACAGGGCATGGGGCATGGGAAATGGCGGTCAACCAACCAGGGCATGGCGGTTGACCGGGGCGAAAATCACAGGTCCGGCCTCTATGAATTCTCAAGCTCAGGGTGAAGAGGTGGGATGGGTATGGGGCGACGAAGGGCGACGCTGGGTGCTGCGTGAGCGACAAGGCTGTCAGGGTGACTGGCAATGGAAGATGGAGGGGCGGAGGGCGTGAGTCACCTGCTGCTCGAGTGTGGCGTTGCGCGATTGCACCCAGGTGTCGCAGATCTTGTCATACACATCCTCCTCTTCCTGCAAACGGGTCACAGGGTGAGGGCAGGGCGCGGCGACGGGCATGGGCCGGGCTCATGAGGGTGCTGCTGCTGTTGCGTGCTGTTGCACTGCAGGCGCACAGGGACCAAAAACGGATCTCATTCGGTGGTCGTGATCTGCGGCGGTTGCTAGGGGCCGCAGCGTTCTTCACAGAGCATAGGATTGGGTTGTGACACGCGCTGGGGCCGCGAGGGGACCTCGGCGGGGTCAGCTGTCGCCCGTGGTTTGAACGAGTGACGTCATCAACCGGTCGCAGAGCGGCAACGATGCACAGGCGGGCGGGCGCCGCAGCGCCGCCGCTCGTAATCACTTCATGCGCCTCCAGCGCGGCCCTCTGCCCCGCTGCCCCGCCGCTGGCACTCCTGCGCCGCCCCCCTCGCCCCTGCCACCACCGAAGAGCGTCACCAGGGGCATAGCAACATCGAGCCAGCCCACTGCGGCGCGGGGGGCGCACCTTGATGAACGCCAGGATCTTTCCCACGGTGTAGTGGTTTCTGAGGCTTGGGTTGGCATGCGGGTCACCCACAACAGCGCGGTACTTGGCCTCCTCGGCCTCCAGCAGGGCCGCAAGCCGGTGGGCGGCGAAGCACTGCTCGTCAGCGCCGCCTTCGTCCAGGGCCCGCAGCAGGCCCAAGATGACCTGCAGGTCGCGTCATAAGAGCAATTGCATCACTCGAGCGCCCGACAGGCCTCGTTAGGACCTCGCAGAACGCTGCGCACCTCGTGGCTTATGACCGCAGGCAGGGCAGGCAGCGGCCTGCCCGCCAGGTGCACTGAAGACATCGGCAGCTATAACATCCGCAACATAAGAGACCGGGAGGTCATGCCGATGCAGTGAAAAGAAGCTGATCTGGGGCCTCAAAAAGCAGGGATCTGATCAGTTAATCAGCCTTGTTGACATACGGTTGGCACACTGGCAGGTCTTGGCCTGAAGGGGGGCTTTGTCTACGAGTGCCATTGACACTGGTGACCCACCGCAACTCTGCCTGCCTCAAAGAATGCTGCCTTGGGCCTTTACATGGGTATAGATTTCGTGAAATCGAGCATTGATTTTCTGAAAGAATTATCCTCAAATACACCGCGGCAGATCTGTTCGCGAGGCCAGGGGAGGAGGCTGCCGACCCTAGGCCTGGGAAGCATCTCAGGAGCAGCCGAGATGGGTGGGGGCGACAGCTACCGGCCGTCAGGACACCACTACTTCAAGGGTGCGAAGCGCGCAAGCGCTTCGCGCTGATGCGCTGCGCTGCTGCAGAGCATCCTCGAACTGCCCCAGAGTGCCACGCGTCGTCGACCGCCCTCCCCATGCACGGCATGCAGAGGTGTGGAGCCCCTCTGGCGGCTGGTGGTGCGACCCCAAGGGCTGGCGGCGGAACACTGCGATTGCGGTCGGGTGCGCATTCGCGCCGCGTGCGCAGCAACCAGCAGCTGGCCGTTGACAGCAACAGCAATGTGCGCACGAGCAGCGCTCTGACGCGTCTGGCAGCCCCTTTTGCCAACACCCAACAATACTACCAGTGTACAGTAACTGAGTACAAAGCAGGAAGTGTACGGCGTAGCGTGAGCGACGCGAAGCGCCCCCCTGTGCCTGGGCTCTGGGCACCCCGCCGAGCGCCCTCCGCTTGCTCGCCTCTGTTGCCGCGCACAGGCTGTTCTTGGTTGCTGAATACTACGTCTTCAAGTATTCAGCGGAGAATGAGGTGAGTCTGGCCAGCGCACAGCCGAAGGCTGCCTGAGCGTCACAATTGCTGCAGCGGGCGTCACTGCTGCCCTTCAGGCAGGTTTGACCTGCGGCGGAGCGCCCGGCTGTTCGCTGCGATGCAGCTGAACAAATTTCGCATCAAGTGGATCCAGCCTGTGACCTGCAAACCTGTAGGCAGCCCTGCTGGTGCTCAATCACCCCCCTCCCCCCCCTGCTCACGCTTGCCCGTGCAGAAGCGTTACCTGGCCCCCAAGCAGTGGGTGCCCAGCATGCTGTACGTGAAGAAGTACCCCGAGCCGCCGGCCGACTCATAGGGCAGCACCTCACGCGCAAGAAGCCGCGCAGCTTGGCGCGCTGCGGCGAGGGACGCCGCGATGCAGCGCGCAGCTGGCGCGGCCAGATGGCGAGTCGAGCGGTGCTCGGCTGCAGCTCATCGACACCAATGCCTCCGCAGCCATCGCTGCATCCGCGGCTGCGCGCCAGCGGGGGGCCGTACACTCAAAAGCTTGATCTAGGAGTTTGTTTCTTCAGCTTTGCAATGTAACTTTTGCTTGTCCAATTGACAGGGGACTGCCCGCCTGCTGTGCTGGTGCACCTGACCAGCGACGTGGCCGGACAAGTGGCGTCAGCTACCCTCCGCCAGGCTCTATGGCAGCTGCAGGCGCCACAGGAGCGGCCACAGCCTCCTGTACACCGGGGTGGCCGCCGTCATCGACGCCCTGAGTTGCCGCCTGCTGCCGCCGCCGCCTCTTCCAGCACCAGACACAACACCGCAGCGCCTGTGTGGCAGCACGGCGTCGAGTCCTTGTCAGCGGTGAGGGAGGTGAGCGATGCCGGCTGTGCGACCAAATTGAGCAGTCAACAAAGTCGACTCGGCCAGCAGGAGGGTCAACATTTCGGTTAACGATGCTCACCAGGAAGGCAATACTCAGGTGCAGCAGCGTGGCTGGCTGCCCCGTCAGCTCCGCCACGGTGGCCTCCCCGTCGGTGCGCTCGCAGCGCCAGCCGCCGCACGCGCTGGGGTGCGCGTCGCAGTGCGCCGCGATGCCCGTGGGCGCAAGCGGTGGGCGGCCCTTGCGAAGGTTGGAGGGCAACCGGCAAGGCGTTTTTGACAATGGGCGGGTGGAAAAGGGCAGGTGGACAAGGCTTTTTGACAATGGGCGGGTAGTACCACAACATGCGGGACGTCCACCCATGTGGGCAGTTGACACGTGATCTGCGCATCACACCGCACCCTGACCACAAGGCCCCACGTGCAGCCGGCTGACCGCCGTGGCTCGCCCCCTCACCAGCGCGCGAGACAGGAAGCGCAGCAGCGGCTCGAGCTTGTGGCGGCCACGGTAGCGGTAGCGCTTGCCCTGTGAAAGTGCACAGAAGGCGGCGCTGCATCCATGAGTCTGCAGGCTGCGGCAGCCACGGGGCGCCAAGTGGCGGCGCTCCCTGCAGTTCACCCCGTCTGCCTGATGCGCCTTGGTGGCGTTGGGCAGCCCCTGCAAACAGGGCCAGTGCCACCACGCAGCGCTTAAGAGGGTGGAAGGGGACGAGAGTACCTGGCACGCACCTTGATGGAGACCTGCAGGACTGGCAGCGCGTGCAGTGTGTTCGTCATCAGCTGCAGCAGGCTGAGGTCTCCATACTCAACCGACACAAACATCACCTGTGTGTGGCATGGCAGGGGCACTGTTGAAGTCTCCAACACAAGAGGCGAAGAGGGGGTGGAGGGGGGCACATCATAGGCATGAAGGGCAAGCAGGGGCGGCACCAGCGATGATATCGATGCTACACGACGCATGGCGGGGCGGCCGTCGCATGCCGTGGCGCGGGCAAAGCCAGCGCTGCCCCACTGCACGTCCGCATACTACCGCACCTCCGTTGGGAAGAAGGCAGGGAGGCACTCGGCAACCGGTTTCAAAGCTCTGGGGAGGAGGGATGCGTGATCGTGGAAGGGGTCAGCACACGAGGCACGGCCCGCCAAGGTTGTCAGGGCAGTGTATCAGCGCCAGCATCCGCGGGCAGCAGCTGCACGGTGCTGCTTGATGGAGCGGCTGAGTTGCCACGACGCAGGAGCCGGTGCCGCTCACATCGAATTGGGGCAGCCTTCCAGGTAGAAGAAGGTCACCAGCTGCTGCTGGGGGTCCCCCGTCAGCGCCTGCTCTAACAGGAGGTTATGGAGCCTGAGGTGGTGGGTGACCCAAGGGCACGTGAGGCTGCGTGCGATTCAGCTGAACTCAGTCTGACCTCGAGAGCCTTGACACGGCACGCATCATGGCAGCGGCAGTTGGCGCGGTCGCCAGCATCGCGTGCACGGCGGCAGACTTGCACTCAGGAGACCCGCTTGCCAGAGCCCCACCCTGGCAGGCTGCCCGTGTACTCACTCGTCACCAGTCACAGGAATCAAAGCGTTGCCAGAAGGAAACTCCCGCTCCTGCCTTTGTGGACCATACAACATCGGCGGCCTGCACATATTTGCAGCAGGCGCAGCTGCGGGCGCCGCTGCAGCCGCTGGGGGTGCTAACGCAGAGGCTGCCTGGAACAACGCTAGTAAGCCCCATATCAGAAGCGCTGTCGTCGTCCACATTATAGGCGACTAGCTAACAGCATCCGACGCGATATGCGGTACCATATGCGATCTCGAATGATCAGCAGATCCAACGACAAGCGAATGTCAAGAAGTGAAGCTGAGCTACTCGCGCGAGCTTGACATTCTTTCGATATAACCTCACGCTCTCTTGCAAGGAGGCGCACATGCGACAGCAGACAGCCACACTCATCAAAGAGTCAACAAGCTGTGCTCCAGAGTCAAATTGCATCATTGCGCAACGGGTGTATAGCAGAGACATTTGCATGTCCGACAAGCTCTTGCCCTGCTGTCTGGGCTCCCTAATTGCATCTAGCGGTGAGGCTTGATGCTTCAGCTCGCATTGTCATTTTGATTCAGCACTTGATCAGACCTCCATCGAAGTACCAGCAGCCGCACATCCATGACCACACCCCCCCCCACACACACACACACACAAGCGCAGACACATTTCCGCACGCTCTCACATGCAAATGGAGGTGATTGACCGCAGCTGCAAGCAATTCTCAATTCTGTCCAAGATGTGAGACCCTTTGTACGCTCTGAGACAATGTTGTTACTGAATTGGCACGCATGGGCATGCCAGCAGGCAGTAGTTCTCTGGTTTGGGGGCAGTGCCACTTAAGATGTGTACTCAAGGGCTGGGGCATTGTACGCACCCGCCCAACTTAGACAACTCCAGGATTCCAGAGCGACGTTGCGTGCCCTGTACAGGCATATATATATCAAACTGTCAGGTGTACGTTCCCTGTCGCAAAACTGCAGTGGCTGTGCGGATACTCCGACCAACCGGACAGCACAAGAGTCGGCAGGGCAGGGGGTACGGTGTTGTGCATTGTGGGTACAGAAGGGCGACCAACGCCCAAAGGTAGGAGCACATAGGATTCAATTTAGGAAAGGAGGACAACCAAGCACAAGGAGCCAGGGCGGGAAGCCTGCTCTGAGAGGGTGCAGGGCCCTGGGCAAAAAAACCTCCCTAAAAAGCGGGTGTCGTGCCCAGAAAGGATTATCCCCGGGGTTGCAATGTATTCAGTTTCATTGTTTGCCAGCAGCTGTACGCCCACAACTCAAAATTGATGCCTCGCGGCGCGCCTTCACGCCTCAGTCAAGCAGGCGCGGTGCGCGAGGCGCGCGGCAGCCGCCCCAGCGTAGGGCCGCCCAGCCGGGTGTGGCGCCCTGGAGGGCGCTCCTGGTGCCGGCCACAAAGCCAGCCGCGCCGCACCCAACGCCGCGCAGCGTATGGGACGGCGACGCCGCGCAGCCTGCACCCCAGGGATGCTGACGTGCGGCCACGCCATCCGAGGCTCCCACCTGCTGCTGCTGCCTCATCTTTGCGAAACCGTGAGCCTCTGAAATCACAGGGTGCGCGCCCGTGCCACAGCACATGAGCAGCGAGTGGGCCGCGAGCACCACGGCTGCGAACACACCCCGCAGGGCCAGCAGCGGCGCCGCCACGCCCGCCGCCAGCCGCAACGCCGCGCAGAGCGTCATCTCGTCAACCGCGGCGCAAGCGCGCGCTTCGCACACACGGGCGCGCCGGTACTCCAGAGCGCGGGGCCCAAGCGCCGCGGCGCACGCCGCACGCGCAGCCTCGCAGGCCGCTGTTCTGACCTGCAGCGCGTGAAGCTGGACAGCCACGTCGCGGATTGTGCGGCTGAGGAACCCAGTGCAGTGGGGGTCGGCGTTGTTTGCACGAATCAGCGCCGCGGCCGCGTCGGGGTCGCGAAGCGCGTCGGCCGCGCCGCGCAGTCCCGCAAGCACGTCGTCCGCAGGCATCACGCCAGCCGGCCTCGCGCGCCGCGGGCCGCGCGCAGCCGGCGCCGGGGCCGCCGCCGGCAGCGCCGCGCGTCCGGCGAGCAGCGCGCCCAGCACGGCCAGGTCGCC
>NW_014010894.1:0-8272 GCF_000611645.1 Monoraphidium neglectum
GCTGGGAACCGGCGCGGCCAGGGCGGCGGAGGACCGCAGAGCATGAGAAAGCCGGGGGCAAAAGCTTGCGCATTTAAGTGCATACAATATTCCACACAAGTTTCTGTACCCGTGTGCGTACACACGCGTGCACACACACACACAGACACACATGAACACTCACACACATATACAAATACATACACACTTGCGCGCACGCACACACACTGGCGCGCGCGCACGCGCACACACACACACACACACACACACACACACACACACACACACACACACACACACACAGACATAAAAGTAGGGCCTCCAGCAATGGACGAACCAGCCACAAACCCATCCCACAGGCGCCAACCCCCATGCCCCCACCAGGAAGCACTCTCAAAGACTCCGGCAGCACACACACACACACACTCAAAAAACACACACACACACACTCACACACACAAACACGCTCACACACACGCGCACCTTGGTCTTGGGCACGATCATGCCGACCGCCTGCGACCCGTAGTATTCCGGCAGCGTCACGTGCGCGCCGCTGCTCGCCCTCACCGCCTTCTTGACCCCCGGGTCGGACTGCTCCCGCAGCGCGTCCGCGTACGGGCCCGTCGCGTTCACCACGACGCGCGCGTGCACCTCAAACGGCCGCCCCCCGCCCTGCCGGTCCGCGATCCGCGCGCCGACGACGCGGCCGGAGGCGTCCTTGATGAGGGAGGACGCCTCGGCGTGGTTGGCAACCGCGGCGCCGGCGGCGGCGGCGGTGCAGGCGAGGGCGACGTTGAGGCGCGCGTCGTCGAACTGGCCGTCAAAGTATTGGATCTGGGGTCGCCGGAGGGATTGATTTGGGCGTAAACGAGTCATCAGCAGCAGTATCTGATGCTGGATGATGTGTGCCGTGTCGCAGCAATGGATGCGGGCCAAAGGCGGGGACGGATGGACCCATGGGCTGCGCCTGCCCCGAAGCCGGCGGCAGTGCTTGAAGCTAGTCAGGGGCTGCCTGTGGTGTTGTGGGTGCGTGGAAAGCAGCAGCCACCAACGAACAGGCACTTGATGCTCACAAACCAGGCACCAGCCCCAGCGACGGCAGCAGCACTGGCAGCAGCAGCAGCACTGGCAGTAGCGGCGGCAGCGGCAGGGGAGACAGCGTGATCCGACCCCACCCAAGCGCGTGCCGCTCACCGCGCCCTTGAGGCTGCGCGCGTTCGGGTTGGGGTCTGCGAGCGTGGGCAGCAGCCGCACCGACTCGCTGGGGCTGAGGTACTTGCTCCACGCCAGGTTGCGCATGCCTGGTCAGCGGCCGCATGGGGGGAAGCGGGCGCGTCGGGCGGCGGCATGGGGGCGGGCGGTCGGCCCCGCCATCAAGGGAGGGGGAGTTTGGCGCCTGCACCGCCAGACCGACGGGGGGGACGGCCGCCACCCCAGCCCGAGGGCCGTCGTGCGGCCATCGGGCGTGCCTGGCAGGGCCATGCCTCGCAAAATCATAGAAGGTGTGCTTGACACTACCCCCCACATCAACCCTACGCACTGCCGACGCGCATGCTCAGCCAGGCCCCAGCCTCCCGCTAAAGTCCCTCAGGCAGCGCCCAAACGCCCCGGTCTGGTGAACGCCAGCGCCCCCCCCCCCCGTCTCACCCGCCACCAGGTCGTACATCTTGAGGCCGGCCCAATAGAAGGGCACCTCCCACCACTTGTAGCACGGCATCAGGATGGGCAGCGGCCGCGCCAGGTGGGGCGCGTTGGCCAGGAGGTCGCTCCGCTCCTGTCAGGGACAGCGATGTGGGCGACGGCAACGCAGCAAGCCGCGAGCAGCCGAAAGGGTTAGGTTAGGGCATCACGGCCTGCGGCTGAGACGTCATTACATACGCCGGGACCTGAGGCCCGTGCTGGCGCCATCCTCCCGATGCCGCCGGAGAGGCGAAGCTTCTTTTGCATCTGGCGCACGCATGTTCGCACGCGACAGGCGTGCCCCGCAGGCGTGCCGGCGCGGCCGCGCCTCCCTGAGCAACACGATAAATACTGGTTTCCCCCCTCCTCCCCGAAACAGCTGATGCACCTGCAGCGCCTCGTACACCAGCTTGAGCTGCGCCTTATCCAGGTTGAACACGGCTTTCTGGGGGTTGGGGAGGGAGGAGAGCCGGCGCTCGTGGGCTTGCAGACGGCGCAATGCGAAGGGCCGCGAGCCAGCGACGCGGCAGCTGCCTGGCTCCTGGCAGGCTCGGCCTGCCCCCGACGCTTCCTGCGACGCGTCGGGCCCCGGGCCCTCAGGAGCTCAAACGAGCTTGGCGCGTCTGCAGTGTTTTGGGGCGGCACGTGGTCTCTCTCTACCCTTCCCGATGCTCCAGCCTCGTGGATGCATGCGAGCACACGCTGGCGGCAGCTGCGCGGAAGGCGCCCACACCTCCAGGTAGCGCACGCCGCCGTGCACCAGCTTTGTGGACTTGCTGCTGGTGCCGCAGCCGAAGTCGCCGCGCTCCACCATCGCGGTGCGCAGGCCCCTGGGGGCCGCGGAATGAAGGAATGCATAAGCATGAGGCGTCTCATGCACCCACCGGCACACCTACACGGTCGCATGTGAATGTGACCGCGGGGGTTTAAAAACCCCCGCGGTCGGTCGCCAACATGGGGGCCAGGCGGACCCCCGAGCCCGCTGCTACGCCAGGCCGCCCCCGCCGCGCCCCACCTCGTTGCCGCGTCGAGTGCGCAGCCAGCGCCGGTGGCGCCGCCGCCGATGATCAGGACATCAAAGGGGTCGTCCTTGCTGCCCGCCCTGAGCCGCGCGAGCTGCTGCGCACGCGTCGGCACCGGGCCCACAGCGAGTAGCTCGTCGCCCGCCCCCGGCGCGTTGGCGCGGGCGGCGCCCGGCCCCTGCAGCAGGTAGCCGCTGCTCGCCCCGGCGCCGAGGATGGCCGCGAGAGGCAGCGCCGCGGAGCGCAGCATCGCGGCGGCGCAGGTCGGTGCGCTCGGCTCAGCAGCAGCGACACGCCAAGAGCGCCGCTTGCCGGCTGCACGCTCCTTAGGTGACTCTCTGGATACAGAGCTATCGAAAGACCTCTAGTCCCCCTTATGGCTAGTGCGCTAAGGGTTTGTGAACTAGCGAGCTATTGCCCGGTCCACGACCACCAGATCGCTCTGCTTAGGTGTGTGGTGCCATATATATGCTCTCCAACAAGACTCGAACGCTCTATTTCAAGCGGCAGGGCCGCGGGACGCGGGTGTGCCGTGGTGTGACGGAGGCAGCAGGTAGAATCTTGCAGAAAGGACAATGCTGCGCGTAGACGTACAAATAATACCAGGTTGAAGCCATTTCGCTCGATGTCATCAATTGCTGGCTTCGTGGTGGCTAGACAAGGGCCTGAACACGTGCTGACATGGCTTGCTGTTGCCCGTGGTCCCAACCGACGGCCAGCACACGCTCCAACTTGTAAACCGTTGGCAGCGGGTGAGAGGGCACATGCACACGTCAGGGTGCAAGTGAAAAAAACCCTCGACCCACTGGGGGAGGGGGGCGAGCACCTGCAAGTTGCCGAAGGGAGTGCGAGGTCCGCAGTTGCAGTGGGGGCCTGCAAGCTCACGTCATCAATGCATCAACTACGCTGTGCACGCTCCATAGATACCTGGTGCGCTGTAACAAGGCTTCGTGGATAAGCACTCGCTCATCCCCCCGCAAGCGGGAAGATGAGCAAGACAGGGATCAAGAGGCGGGGGCCCCAGGGTGCGGGCGATGCCATTAGTAGGGGGCCAGTGAACGAAGGGCAGGCTGCGGGGGCAAAGAGATTCGTGAGGTACACGCGAGAGGTTTAGGGGGGATGTCAAGCCACAGTTCCAGCTTCAGGCCAAGGGCCGTGCCAAGGCAAAGCAGGCGTAGTTGTGAAGTGTAGCCTCCGCATCCAGCAGGGGGGTCTGGGGGGGCGCGAGCCCACCCGACCGTGGCTCGGCATCCCTGCATGGCTTACAAGCATGCATGCAAACGGAACGTCTTCAAAGTCACACGACTGCACACCTGACGGTGCCACCAGTCCTTGCTAGAGCCGTAGCGCGTGCATGTGCCGTTGGCACTGCATCATAGGCATTGTGGCTTTAACGAAGGGTCACTTAACCGCATGCAAACGGTTCGATCTGGTATCCAGCCGTAAATACGCTGTCAAACGCCGCGTCAGCGGCCGGCGCCAGGCGAGTTACGCGGCAGCGGGTCACCCAATCGCGTCACCATGCAGAGCAACGAAGTGCGAGTCAAGTGAAAACTCCACACATGATGCAAGACATGGCACATGTCTGAGCCCTCCCCGCCACTGCTCGAATTCTCCTTGAACCGTGCATGCATGATTTCCACCCGCACGGCAGGAATGTGCACCTGTTCACAGCAGCACGTGCCTCACGCTAGTAGATACACCAACGTCCAGCAGGGGGGTACGGGGGGGCGCGAGCCCACCCGGCCGAGGCTCGGCAACCTTGCATGGCTCAGGGGCACGCATACAAATGGGATGCCCTTGAGGCCACTCCACTGCACAAGGCGCCGCCGTCAGCGCCACATCAGCAGCAGTGCTGCAAATGACCTAACACGCGGGCGTGGCTCAGAAGAGCTGGAAGGCCGCATGATATTAGTGTACCAGTATATTAGGCGCACATACACCCTCAAACACCGCGTCAGCGGCCGGCGCGAGGCCGGAGCCACACCGCAACAGGTCACCCATCCCGACCAAGGTCCGGAAAGAGTTACGAGCAAAATTTATATAACAAAGTGCTCTTTTACATAATATTTAGACGCTGATGCGCTCCGGAATCTCTCGCGCGCGGGCTCTCGGTCTCCCGGGCCATCCCGGAGGCCGCGTTCGAAACGGAGCGGGGCAAAGTGCAGGGCTGCTCGCCCGAATCAAAACGCACCCGGGGATCAAGGCTCTCGCGCAGCGCGCGCGCGCCGCGGCGCAGACGGAGATCCGCCCGCCGCCGTCACGTGCGCGGGCTGCGCGCGGATCGGGTATGTGGGATGCGCAGGGGCGGCGACCCCACACAATTCCACGGGCCCGGCTCTTATGCCCTGCCCTAAACCTCGAATGCGGGTCCCACCATAGGAACTGTGGCTTGAATGATGTCGTTATTGACTGGAGTTCCCCAAAACTTTTTTTCCCTGGCAACCTTTGGACCAAAACCAAGAAGTGAACAAGTGAAGAGATCCGACCACTGGGACTCGCCGAGCAAGCGGCTGATGGTGGCGTTTAGCGCACCCCCAAGAGTGCAGTGAGAAGCTTTGCCATAGGTCGCAGGGATCCAGCCGATTAGCCCGCGCTAGAACCCATCAGCCTTAGACATGCGCAGAGGGGGAATGGCTGCTCAAGACGTGCAGCGGCATTCGTCGGACCTCTGGGGTGACGAAGCGTGTTGATGCGTCATGTAGAGTTGGCGAAGCAATTCATGAGGCATGCGAGTATCAAGATTTTGCTGGGAGAGCCTGTCAGGCGACGACACTGCACGAGATGCTGCTCAACAGCTCTCAACCTGACTGCCTGCACTAGAGCTGTGCCTGCCTGTAAGCAGGGTTGATTACAGTGCCACGATTGCAGCCCTGCCCCCGGGCTCCCCACCATCCCGCACCACCCCGCCGAGGCTTCCCGCTCCCCACAGCTTACGACTGGCGACCGCAGGTAGTCGCGTGGCCGGCACCTCACCCTCGGTTGAAGGCCTGTCAAGCTGTGGCCATTGGGCCTGCCTGGCAGTGGGCCGCTGCGAGCGTGTTCCCCTTGATCATGCCACCTTTGGGACGGCCAAGGGCACTGCTTTAACGCTGTGTTGTCGTGGGGCAGGATCTGGTGTCAGGAGGCGGCGAGAATGGTACCACGGCTTGACAGTCCCGCTCACATGGTGTGGACGAGAGACACGTATGCACTGTGCAACATGCTGATGCTCCTGCGCAGGTAGCGCCCTACAGCATGCATGGCACCAAGCTGTGGTGCTAGCTTGGGACACGGGTAGAGCCGGGCCAGACCTGGCCATGGTGTTTCCCTCACATCTACCAACCAAAGACAATGCATTCTTGCAAACTATCACACATCGCGGGCTTTACTTCCTATGCAGCTAGCCTGCAGGTTCGATTGCCTATGCCTGATTACCATCATCTGTGTGTCCTCAATCGTGTGCTGCTGTGATGCATCGGGGCCTCACTGCCGGCGCATCATGCAGTGCTGCTGTCTCAAAGCTATCGATTGTAGTACATGCAATTGTCTCTGAGCATGCAGGCAGTGACGAGTACTCGTTTACTGGGTGCCGTGTAGGGGGGTCGGCCGTCACTGGAGACTTGAATTGAGGCCAGCAGCAGTGTTATAGACAAAGAGTTTAGGGTATCCCTGCCCGAACCCGGTCCACTTCCGACCATCATAAGGCATATGTGTGCAATCAGGCTGTACCTGCTCCGTGCTGGGTTGGCCGATGCGGTCGCCAGCGCGCTCTGAGCGCGGGTAGTGACGTTGGGACGTGCTGGGTCGGTTGCGGAGAGCGGGCCCTTGCCTGGTGACCTCTTGCGTCGTGTACGGTACGTCTACATTTCAATACAGACGACGGATATAGTATGCAGAATATGCGTTTGTGCCACGTACGTGACGCGATTGGCGCATGTCAGATCTGCTCGCCAGGCATGCGTGTGAAATGGAGCCCGGATACGATCAAGGAATGCAGAATCTGGCACTGAAATAATGACGGACGATCAGTGGGTGCGTTCGCTGGCAACGCACCGTCAACCCTGAGCAGGGCGGGTGGTACATCGTTGTTGCAGCACTGGCCGCTGCTGTCTGCACGGGGGCCGTGCAGCAGCGGCCCTGCAGCGCCGAGCCGCACTGATTCGCAACGCAGTCTAGCATATGACACTGCTGCCCTGTCCTCTGTCCGCCGTGCGACCCATGCCCCGCCACGCCGACAGCGCCCGCTGGCGCGGCTGCGCCACGTCCAAGGAGTCGCCCTGCGCTGCTTCGCGCCGCGCGTGCCGCTGGGCCGCCGCGATCGCATCTTCTTTGAGATTCACGACGCGCAGGACGCGGCCGGGGAGCCGCTGTACACGAGCGAAGAGGTGGGCGGGCGGGCCCGCCGCCGCTGCTGCTGCCGCGGCCGCTGCCGCCGCCCTCGCCCCTTTCCGCCGTTTCTCCCCCGCTCCCCCGCACGCCGCACGCGAGCCGCCGCGCCCGCAGCTGCGTGTGTTCCCGGCGCCCTTGATGGGCCGTGAGTCATCAACTGACTCATCGCCATCCTCCCCAGGTGCCTCTGGATGTTGACCTCCTCTGGGACGGCTTGGAGCTCGCGACCGACGGCGACGACCCCGCGGATCCCGCCGCTGCGGCCCGCCTGGAAGCCCTGCTCCACGCGCCCAGCGGCGGGGAGCTGCTGCTGACCATCAAGGCCGCGGCGGCCGCGCGGCGGCGCGGGCCGGGCGGCCGCTGCAGCCCGGAGGCCGTGGCGGCGCTGCCGGGCAACAGGTGCCCTTGGGCGGCCCCGGGGGCCGGCGCGGGCAGGGGGTGTGGTCCGAGCGGAGAAGCTGAACAGTTGGCGGTCTCATCGGCGCGGCCGCTGCTGGCGGGGCGGCCGTCAGCCGCTGGCCGCGAGCAGGGCAAGGATCAGGCGCAGCAGCAGGACCAAGAGCAGCAGCAGCAGCAGCAGCAGCAGCAGCAGCAGCAGCAGCAGCAGGCGCAGCAGCAGGCGCAGCAGCAGGCGCAGCAGCAGGCGCAGGAGCAGCAAAGTAAGCAGCAGCGACTTGGTGAGCAGCAGCAGCAGCAGCAGAAGCAGCAGCACCGGTGTGAGGCGGCGAAAGAGGAGAACTGCAGCCCCTGTGGCGACTCACCCGTTTTTGTGGTCATTGTTGAGGGCGAGCTTGTGCGTGTCCAGCAGCGGTGTCATCGCAACACGCAGCAGCAGCAGGAGCAGCAACAGCAGCAGCGGGAGCAGCAGCAGGAGCAGGAAGGCTTGCAGCTAGATAAGCAGCAGGAGCAGCAACAGCATCGTGGGCAGCAGGAGGTCGACTCACAGAAAAACGCCGCGCAAGCGGCCGCACCCCCAGCAGCCGCCGGCGGCGACCCCTCACCCGCGGCCGCCATCGCGGTTGCGAGCTTCCGCTTTAATCTGGACCGCTTGCTGCCGGCGGCGCCGCGCCGGCGGTGGCAGGAGGAGGGGCAGCCGCAGCTCAACCAGCTCGTGCTCGAAATGCAGGACGGCTGCTTCTCCCCGCCGCCGCCGCCGCCAGCCAACGCCGGCGCGGCCACGGCCGCGGCGGACGGTGGAGCGGCGGGCGACGCCCCGGCGG